>NC_088362.1:55552567-55652567 GCF_034508935.2 Berghia stephanieae
TAAGAATAAGTTTCCTGGCAAAAAAAAAAAAATAAAACAAAAACAAACAATAAATTGAATTTAGCTGTTTTTCCAGAGTACGACATTTTGGATGGTGTTAGTCCACTTATCATCATTTAATACCTGACAAAATTCCAATGATGTGTGGCAGGTAGGCAGGCAGGTGATTAGCCCATTCGTGACTTCTCACATTGCTGCATCAATGACCACAGTCTGGACACGCGCCATTCGTTATTACAGTAATAATAACAACAATAAAGTGATAACAAGGAGTAAAATAGAGAGCAGAGAATTAGATTATTTGGTGAGAAAATTGAAACGTGTTGAAAATTGGCACGAATTAGTGAGCGGATTAGAGTACTCACCTTTAGGATGGGACTTCTCCTTGTGATGTCATTCCTATGCACGGAATATTAGTATTTTAGTAAAGAGTGTTTAGAGCTTGTTTTGATGATAGGAAGCGCTAGAAATGTCATTTTTGAATTGTCTTATAATTTTGACATTGGGTGCCAAAACTGATAATGATGATGATAATAATAATAATAATTTAATAATAATAATAATAATAATAATAATAATAATAATAATAATAATAATAATATAATAATAATAATAATAATAATAATAATAATAATAATAATAATAATAATAATAATAATAATAATAATAATAATAATAGCAACAACAAAAAAAGTGTAACATTGATTGTTTATAGATAGAACGATATTGACGTCACTCGGGAATTTGTTATTGCTCTTAGCCAGCAATTTTTACGAGTAGTTCTCACACAAATGTATTAATCAATCATCTCATAGTTTTTTGTGTCGGTACGTTATATCCGTCTAGCAATGTTGTAAACTTTTTGGATAAATGCACAGCATCTACATTCTGATTGATAAAATAATATAGTGAGAATGACATTAAAATGGCTGGCTAAGAACAAAAACAAAGAGTTGAGTGACGCCATTTCGTTCCTTCTATAAATAAACTATATATCTTACAATCAAACAAGCTGTGGGAACCCCCCCCCCCCCCCCCACAAACAAAAAGAAAAAAAGCAAACCAACAAACATACCAAAAAAAAAAATTTAAAAAATAACACTACCACCAAAAAATTCCTCCGAAAAGTCACTGGAGTAAAAATAAATTAGATTTGCCAAGGGCGACAAACAATACAATTGAAAGTTAACAATTTAATCCTTGCAGAGTTGCCTCCCTTGTAAGAATTTCACGCTTTTTCCTTACGTCGACGAGCTTAGCCGACTTGTAATGTCAAAAGCGAGCTGGTGACTCAAGAATGAGATATTTGCTCTTTGCAGATTATAATGATGATGGTGATGATGATGATGAATGATGGTGCTGCTGCTGCTGCTGCTGGTGCTGCTGCTGCTGCTGCTGATGATGATGATGATGATGATGATGATGATGATGAAGATGACGATGATGATGATGATGATGATGATGATGATGATGATGATGATGATGATGATGATGATGATGATGATGATTGACCGTTATGTATTATATAATAGAAAAAGATAAGAAACACTGGATGATAATCGAGATTTATCCCGGAATATGTTTACAAAAATTATAGTCTAAATGAAAAGGTAACTAGTACAAGATAAAACATAAAGAGTAATGAATCAATACTCTTCATTACCAAGATAGAAGTAGAAGACACGAACAACTAGATGAAAATATATTACAAAAAGTATATATATCCACCCACTTCTTTGATGATAATGTGTATTGTTTAGGAGAAGATCATTTTAATTTTTTATCCAGAACCGACGTGTACATACATATATGCAGGTCCAATATTTTGCCCATTATTTTGAGATTTCCATTACGAGCCCATAATGAATTGGTTTGTTTGTTGTTTTTTTTTTTTTGGGGGGGGGGAGGGGGGTTGGTTTTTGTTTTGTTTTTTGTTTTAAAAATTGTATTTTTGCTACCTCAGGTTTGAGCACATTTAGTGGATATTGCTTGCGCTATATCAAAGCTCAATTATTTTTATTTATTTACTGCCGTTCTGTATTGACCACACATCCAAACTAATGGACTCTGTATTCAATCTGGGTCAACTCATAGGTCATTATGGAAAACAGGAGAGAAAAAAATCCATTCGTTCTTTTCCCAATCATTTTTTATCATAAAGATATCAAGATGCTGCCTTTTTCTATAAAGATCGGTCAGGACATCAGTTTCCTCGGAAACAGGACAGAAAGAACTCCTGTGACCACTTGAAATTTCGCCGTCCATCCTTTTGTCCGTTTGTTTTTCTATTGTCCATTCGCATTGTCCAGAGGGGTCAGCGTAGAGATGGACAGTATAGCGACTGGATAGACCTGGGGGTCAGATGTCTCAGTTAATTGATGGAACTACCAGTTGGCGGTGGACGAAATGGAGGTGCAGGGTGGGGTGGAAGGGGAGGCAAGAGACCAAATACGTGACCCACCATCCAGAATCGGTATTACGACGGGAAGAATCAGAATCTGAAAAGTGAATTTACAATGTAAATGTAAGGAATTGTTCTTATTCATGTCTCGTTCTACATGTTACGTGATGCTGTTGGTCAGGGGACCCCTTGTAAAGCTCTTTGAGCACGTTTAGTGGATACTGCACTATATAAAAGCTCAAGGTTTTTTTTTTATTACTGTTTATTAATATATATCGCATCTCTTCATTTTATTGCACATTTTTACACCTCATGGCCATTCTTACATAAATACATTTGAGTGGGCAGTAAAATCAAATCATATTCACTCGCAAGAGGTCTGGTTTTCAAGATTCGAGGTTATCGCAGGGCTGGAAAATATTTTACAGTCTATTCATAATTCAATTCCATTTTCTCCAGTGTGAGATCATCGTTGTATTAAATTGTTGTTATGTCTGTGTCAGGATGCCTTAACTATTAGCCCTCCTGTTCAGGTTATTAGAGGCATAAAAAAAATTGTAACCTTGATCCTGAATATTGGTTATTTCTCTCTATCATTTGCAGTTCTACATCCCCATGCTTTAATTTCCGTTCCATCTATCTATCTATCTATCTATCTATCTATCTATCTATCTATCTATCTATCTATCTATCTATCTATCTATCTATATATCTATCTATCTATCTATCTATGCATCGAGCTATCTATCTATCTATCTATCTATCTATCTATCTATCTATCTATCTATCCATCCTTTTTATATCTGTCTGCAGCGAATGGAACCAAAATTTAAATTGAGTTTACTTCCACACATTTACTTCAAGCTACGTCTTCATGCCATGATGGCCGCAATCACCAAGAAGTCCTCTTACCCCTTACTGTTTGTTGACGCCATGCTGACATGAAACGAGTAAGTAGATGAAGACTGACTTTTTAAAAGTAAAGTCGAAGTCTTATCATCACTTATGATGGGCGTATTTCAATGTTCGGCTATGTGGTCTTGTAGTGTGACACTCGCCTTTGGATCGAAAAGTACCAGGTTCGAGTCCCGGTCTGAGCGGCATATAGTCAAGACTTTTGAAAAGGCTCTTGACACACATTCTCTCATCGTTCGGTAGTGTAAAATGAGTACCTTGTCGTTAACAGCATTGTCTTTGTCAGAAAAAATAATTTGTAATATCGCCTCACAGGCGTACTGTTTCGTCCTACATTTTAAGTGTTGTTGTTAGCTATGGAACCCTTGTAAATCGCTTTGAGCACGTTTAGTGGATTTTGCTCTCTATAAATGATCCCATTTTGATTTCATTACGTACATATTGATCATTACTCTATAAATAAGTATCCAGTCGTCACCTCCTCTCCCGATGCTTTAAGATTTTGATTAAATAAGATTGAAAATCCTTTTTTGACGATATATTTACAGTGGGTCATCTTCTCTCTCTCTCTCTCTCTCTCTCTCTCTCTCTCTCTCTCTCTCTATCTATCTATCTAACTATCTCTCTCTCTCTCTCTCTCTCTCTCTCTCTCTCTCTCTCTCCCCACTTCCGTTCACTTTATCTTTTTCTTCCGCCAGTCGCATCCACGCCTCACTGGTCTCACTCTATATTTAATTCTAGTAGCACTCATCAATGTTTACAGACCCCTTCAAAGAACATGGCGGGGACCAATAGGGGCCAGTAGCGGTCTGCTTTGACCATCGGGTCGGCCCTTTGTGGACAACCCATCACTCTTCGTTACCGGAAACAAAAGCAACCTCCCCTCCCACCCAACGCCCCCCCCCCCACCCCCCACGGCCAAAAATAAAGAGAAAAAAAAGTGGACAGAAACGCCGACACAGGACAACAACCATCTCCACCCCCACCCCTCATTTCCAAACACACCCCAATTTCGAACCTTGAACAAAACACTTCTACCCCCCCCCCCCAGCCCCACCTCACCCTCTTATTTCCAACCATCACTCTATAACTAAAAACTTTTATTATTCTCCACCATACTCCCTCCCGTTCTCCGATGTCCGTTATTTATCCTCCCCTTTCAAGAGGCCAATACAAAGCTACACAAAGGACTGGACAATTTGTCAAATTAACTTCGAATTTCGTTTCTTTTCCCGTGAGAGGTTTGATTGTCCATGCCCGTGAAAGAGAGACAGACGGAGGGATAGAATGAGAACAGAGGAGTAGAGGAAATTAAGAGAGCATCCCTTTCGGAGGCCTGAAGTGGACGTTTTGTTCCGTGTCCTGTTGGTCAGCGCTACTCCACACCTCCGGATGAATCTTGTGTTCCATAGGCTATGCTTCCGTCGTCAGGTATCGGCCATCCTTAGGTTGGTACTGGTGCACATTCCAATACATGATATGGAAGTAGGGGGGAGAGTTGAGAGAAAGGGAGAGAAATGGGGGAGGGTAAAACAGTAGAGAAAGGAGAGGAAATATTATGAGAGAGAGAGAGAGAGAGAGAGAGAGAGAGAGAGAGAGAGGGGGGGGGGGGTTAAGATACACTTTATTGATCCTTTAAGGAAATATATTTTATTATCACACGAATTTGTAACAAGACATTTCCACATCTGATCATGGATTCATCCATTCGAGATATTAAAAATAGACATAAACAACAAGCATTCTAAGAAGAGAGAGAGAGAGAGAGAGAGAGAGAGAGAGAGAGAGAGAGAGAGTGAGTGAGTGAGAGAGAGAGAGAGAGAGAGAGAGAGAGAGAGAGAGAGAGAGAGAGAGAGAGATTCCCGACAGAAGGAATTGAAAACATCCCAATAGACGAAAGTAGGTGGGCAGCAAAGTTCCAATATTTCATTTAGTCGCTCATTCTGTGAATAGGACAATAGGAAAACCTTTTAATCAATTTGTCTTAATTTAATGGAATTAAAAGCATTGAATTAAACGAATGGGTAAATTCCTTGATTTGACACGTTTCATGGTGATTCATTAACACATTTTTCAAAGATTACTGAAGCTGACTTATGTGATTGCATTATGTCGTCTCCAACTAAAAGTTGTGATTTAGACCCCTTAAATACTGCCATTTTAAAACAATGCATTGATGTAATTTTAACACCATTTACATGTATTGTTAATAATTCGTTGCAGTCAGGTGCTGTACCAGACATTTACAAAGTTGCTCATGTCAAACCCCTTTTGAAAAAACCTGATCTCGATAAAGAGAACTTAAAAAACTATCGCCCTGTCTCTAATCTTCCTTTTCTCTCTAAGATCTTAGAAAAGCTTGTTTTGAAACAATTACTGTCTCATCTTAAAAATAATTGTCTTGAAGAAAAATTTCAGTCTGCTTATAGGCAACATCATTCGACGGAAACCGCACTTGTTAGGGTTGTTAATGATCTCCTCTCTGTTATAGACAATGGTTCATGTTCTTTGCTGAATTTGCTTGACCTATCGTCTGCTTTTGATACTATTGATCAGAATCTTCTTCTCAAACGTCTTGAAATTACTTATGGCGTGTCTGGTGCAGCGCTTGATTGGTTTAGGTCATATTTGTTTAATCGTAAACAGATTATTACGGTGGATGAATATAGATCGGAGGAAATCTTTCTTGATTGTGGGGTTCCCAGGGTTCAGTACTTGGACCCGTTCTTTTTGTTTTGTACGTTGGCCCTCTGTCTAAAATCATCAGAAGTTTTGGTCTGTCTTACCATCAATACGCTGATGATACGCAATTGTACTGCGTTTCCAATACGAGAAATTTACAAGAAGTATCAGCCAATAGTAAAAATTGTATCCAAAGTGTTAAGAAATAGATGAATGAGAACAGACTGAAACTGAATGATGATAAGACGGAGGTGCTGTATGTGGGGAACAGGAAGTGGAAAAGTGAAACAGATTTGAAGTTGGGTTGTTTGTTGACAAAGTGAAAAACCTTGGCACATTCTTAGACTCTGGACTGTCGATGGAGCATCAGGTTAATAATTTGGTTAGATCTCTCTTTTTCCAACTAAAAAAGATTGCTTCCATTAGACGGTTCATATCTGAGGATGTGACCAAGCACCTGGTTGTGTCCCTCGTACTATCGAAATTGGATTATTGTAATGCTCTGTTGTTTGGCGTTTCGCAATACAATCTGAAACGTCTTCAGATTGTCCAAAACAGCGCTGCCAGACTAGTATTCATGAAGCGTAGGTGCGACTCTGCCGGACCTCTACTTCATGACCTGCATTGGCTGCCTGTTGGGAAAAGAATTAAATTCAAAGCTTGTGTTTTAGTGTATCGTTGTCTTGAAGGTACTGCCCCTTTCTACCTTTCAGAACTAATTGAAAGATATTCAAAACCCCGCCCCTTACGTTCGGCCAGTGATTCCACAAAACTAGTTGTCCCTCGAATTCGGAAAAATGCTGGAATGAGATCCTTTTCTCATTTCGGACCCTCTATTTGGAACGCCTTACCGCAGAGCATTCGTGAAAAAGAATTTTTGTCTATTTTTAAACGTTCGCTTAAAACATATTTGTTTCGATTTTAGTAGATGGTATGAGAAGCAAGATAGGTTTGGTTTGTGTTGTGTGTTGTGTTGTGTGTGTGTGTGTATGTGTGTGTGTGTGTGTGTGTGCTTGTGGGTGTGAATGAGTATGTTTCAGCCAAAGTAATTTGTAATTTAAGCGCTTAGAGTCTGGTGTCTCGGAGTTATAGCGCTATATAAGTTTTCAGCATTATTATTATTATTAAAAGTGAATTTCAACTGCCTGAGTGCCGTTTAAAACAATATTATGCAGCACACAAAAAAGGTCTAAAATAAACATTGTCCAGCCATACATAGGTTTCTGTATTACAATACTACGTAAACAATGCAGTCATTGCATCTCGTGAGTAGATAAATCTTTGTGGTGCGGCTATATGGTCTATGGTATGAAACTTGCCTGCAGATCGGAAGGTCCAGGGTTCGAGAACCGCTCTTAGCGACGCATTTTAGAGTCCTTGGAAAAGGCTCTTTACCGTACTGAGACATAAAATGAGTACCTGACCGTCAATAGTATTGTCTCTGTCCGAGAAAAAAAAAAGAAGAAAGTAATATCGCCTAAAAGGCGTCATGTCTCGTCCTATATGTTGAGTGTTGCTGTTGGTTAGGGACCGCCTGCAAAGCACTTCGAACATTTTAGTGGATATTGAGCTATATGAAGGTTTTCCAAGCACAAGACACCTCGGTCATCATTTATTGGCCAGTTTGTTATCTCCAGAAATGTACATGTCTTATGCAACCGTTTATTGTGTCTTATTATTTTTTTTTCGAAAGCAAGTCAGATAAGTTTCTTTATCTGTTCAATTCATTGGGAAAATATTATTATGGTTGTTATCTGATTTAAGGAATTTACGACGCTTGCGACACTTTAAGGTCATGTCAAAGCCAGTAAGAAAGAAGAAAATGGTTTAAAAAATTATGGATTTACGATTAAAAGTACCTGAGAAAAAGTAAGACAAATGGAACTGGATCATATACGGAACAGAAATAGATTCTAACAGCAAACTACCAATGTTCTTAGTTTGAGATCACCTATAAGTCCCATCCAGTTATAAGCTCATGAAACCACTAGGAGGAATACAAAATTCTGACGGAATGTTATATTTAAAAAATAATAATAAAATAAAAAATAAAAATCTAACAGTAGAGATTGACAAAAAGATGATTTTCAATAAGGAGAAAAAATATAATCTACCAAAATATACAATATAAATTTGACTGTTTCCCGTCAAGGCCAGGACAAAATTATGTAATCCCAATCCAAGACAAGTACAGAATAAGAGATGAAGTGAATAGAAAAGTGCCAGAAGACAATAGAGAATAAATTTTTTTCGCGGCTGTGATGGGATTTGAACCTGCGACCTTATTGGTACGACAACTCCGCCTGGCCGGTGAGAGAGTGACTCTACCGTATGAGCTATCCACGAATCCAAAAAAAAATCGTATCAAACTCAGGTCATTCATTACTAGAGCTCTCTCTCTCTCTCTCTCTCTCTCTCTCTCTCTCTCTCTCTCTCTCTCTCTCTCTCTCTCTCTCTCTCTCTCTCTCTCTCACCGACACCAACACACAACCATCGCGAAGTTACCTGGCCAGCAGTTACGCTTAATAGCCAATATTCTCAACACAAACATATAACATAGAAACAATTGAGACATTGAGTTGTCGTACCAATAAGGTCGCAGGTTCAAATCCCGTCACCGCCGCGAAAATTTTTTATTCTCTATTGTCTTCTGGTACTTTTCTATTCACTTCATCTCTTGTTGTTACCAACATAAGTGCCTGCTCCACTCACTTTTCTGAATTACAAGTACAGAATGCAACCTGGAAAAGGAAAAAGGTACAGGTGGACAGATAGAAGGCACAGCAATGTTGTGTGAATTCATTCATGAGAAAATCAGAAAAGAGAGATGTAATCGTGCCCAAGACAACAACAACAACAACAACAACAACAACAACAACAACAACAACAACAACAACAACAAAAGAAAGTGTACTACGGGGCTCGAACTTGATTTCCCATCGTTGATTTTCTTTTGGAGTCCTATGACTTTTCTAATCAACTGCTTCATTCTCGCTCCCCCCCCCCCCCCCCCTTTCCCTCCCTCAAACATTTTCTCTGCCTCCTCCAAATAAAAAAAAAAAAAAAATATGATTAATAGATCTGACAGATTGCAATTCAAAAATATGTAGCAAACAGTCCATTTGTCAGTCGAACCCCTCCCCTACACACACATACATACACAAGCACGCACACACACACACACACACACACACAATCCTGACCCATCCATTTACGTGCCCGGCGGTTCAAACACCCAAAAATATGTCAATGTTTATTTATTCCTACTAGTTTAAACATAAATGAAGGTGATTGATGGCATCTCTCCTCACTAATCAAATACCACGTGACTATGATAATGCTGGCGACATTAACCCTTTAACGTCGAGGCTCAGTTTCTGATGCTGTAACAAAGGGTCATATTTGAAACGTTTCGACGTGAGGTTATGTAAATATAAATAGATAAATAACCGGTAAATTTTGAATATTTAGATTTAATTTTCAACAATTTTTTTTCTGGGGTGGAAAATGAAAAATATGTTTAGCCAAAAACAAAAAAAAAATAAATGAATAAATACAAATAAAAGAAAAGAAAAATTTAAAAAAAAAAAAAAAAAAAAAAAAATATATATATATATATATAAACAAAGAAAAAAAAAACCCCAAACGTACAAGAAAAAAACCCGATTGATTTTTTTTAAAAGTATGGCGGTCTATTATGTCAAAACGTTTGGAAAATTGATAGTCACAAACTTCACGAACCTCATTGCCTCCCACTATTTACCTCATAAGTATGTGAGGCTTTGTAATTTAGTATGACACTCGCCTTCGGGCATGAAGGTCCAGGGTTCGAGTCCCGCTCTGAGCGAGCGAGCGACGCATAAATGAATCCTTGGAAAAAAGCTCTTTACTCACATTCTCTCACCGTACTCAGGTTTAAAATGAGTACCTGGTAGTTAACGACGATGTTTCTGTCAGAAAAACATGTATTATCGCCTAACAGGCGCCAAGTCTCGTCCTACATGTTGAGTGTTACTTCTGACTAGGGTCCTCTTGTATCTAAGGCGCATTGAGCCCTTTTAGTGTATTTTACGGCCCAATGCATTATCTTATTACGGTTTCTGTCGCGTGAAATTGACGGGAGCAGTTGCTTATTACCCCATTTATAGGACTCCAGTCTATTATAGAGTAATAATCTCCATTAGAGACGTTTGAGCACGGCATTTCCAGTGAGAGGGATACACTAAAGGTGTTTGATAATTTACCATTTATAACCTAAAAGACAAGCCGATGGATGGTTAAGGGAAAAAAAATATATTAAAAGATAAAATTTTCAAAAAATTGCGCCTTTCGCCACGGCATCATTAGACACCATCATCTATGCATTCCATGACGGAATGCAGATAGTCCATCAAAGAAGATGTCTGATGTCAAAAGGAATCACCCATGTTGTCCAAAGTGAGCAAATTGGGGGTTAATAATCTTGCCGAAGGAGAAAAAAAACGAAAGTTCTTGAAGCGGGACTCCAACCCGGGATCTTAAGGCCACCTCATCTCCCAAAAAAATATTAACAAATGAACTGAATGCTCAGTTTTTGTTGTTTTTTTTTTTTTATAAGGGTTTTACGGCGCTTGCAACACTTTTAGGTTATATCAGCGCCAGTAAGAAAAGGAAGAAAATGGGATAGTAAAAATTTCTAGAATTACAATTAAAGCACCCAACAATAAGTAAGACAAGGGGAATGGTACAGATAGGGAACAGATGTAGATTCCAAGAGCACACTATCAATGTACTTAGTTTGAGATCACCAAAAAGTCTCATCCCGACACAAGCACAGGATCCCACTAAGAGGAATACACTCAAATACTTACAATATAAATTCAAAACAGAGAGAATATTTACAAGGAAAAAAATATCATCTCCCAAAATAATAAGTATACATTTGACCGTTTCCCTCCCAGCAAAGGATTCCGGCCAGAGTCAGGATAGAACCAAGTAATCTCATTCCAAGATAAAGACAGAAGCAAATTGGACAACTAGATAAGGGGGATAGAATAATAATAATAATAATAATAATAATAATAATAGATCTTTATTGTCCATAAATATGGCAATTTGTCATTTGTTTTTGTTTTTTGTTTTTAAGGGTTTTACGGCGCTTGCAACACATTTAGGTTATATCAGCGCCAGTAAAAAGGAAGAAAATTGAATAGTCAAAAGTTCTAGAATTTCAATTAAAGCACCCAAGAAAAAGTAAGACAAAGGGGAATTGATAACAAATAGGGATCAGATGTAGATTCCAAGAGCATACCACCAATGTACTTAGTTTGAAGTCACCTACAAGTCTCATCCAGACACAAGCACAAAATCCAACAAAGAGGAACACATTCAGATGCTTACATTATACATTCAAAATAAAAATAATAATACATAACAGAGAGATGATTTACAAGGAAAAAAATATCATCTCCCAAAACAATAACTATGCATTTGACTGTTTCCCTCCCAGCTAGGATTCCGGCCAGTGCCAGGACAAAACCAAGTAATCTCATTCCGAGACAAAGACAGAAAGCATGTTGGAAAACAGATATAAGGGGATAGAAGACACAGTATGTACCTCCCTGCCCGCTATGGGAGGTCAGAATCCCCACCCAGAATTTGTCATTTAGTTACACTTGTTATAACGTTAAATGATAACTATAACATTGAACAGATATTTCACTCCTACTTATTTTCTCTCTCTGTAAGTGCCCCCCTACCCACTATGGGAGTGAGGTCAGGAACCACACCCAGTCCCAAAACTATAACTATACATTTGAATGTTTCTCTCCTTGGCAAGAACTCCGTCCAGGGCCAGGACAAAGAGAGCAAGTTGGAAAACAGATAGAAGCCCAGAAAGTGACCTCCCCGCCTGCTAAGGCAGGTCAAAAGACCCGACCCAGTGCACCCGAATCGAAGCTATCTAGCGTCTTCCTGACACTGACATGATATTCCCGTCAAAAGGGTGCTTAATAATCTAGTAGTTTGTTTTGTTTTGTTTTTGTTTTTAAGGGTTTTACGGCGCTTGCAACACATTAAGGTCATATCAGCGCCAGTAAAAAGGAAGAAAATGGGATAGTAAAAGGTTCTAGAATTACAATTAAAGCACCCAAGAAAAAGTAAGACAAAGGGGAACTAGGAACAAATAGGGATCAGATGTAGATTCCAAGAGCTTACCACCAATGTACTTAGTTTGAGATCACCTATAAGTCTCATCTGGACACAAGCACAAAATCCAACAAAGAGGAACACACTCAAATGCTTACACTATACATTAAAAATGACAAATATAATAATACATAACAGAGAGATGATTTACAAGGAAAAAAATATCATCTCCCAAAACAATAACTATGCATTTGACTGTTTCCCTCCCAGCCAGGACTCCAACCAGGGCCAGGACAAAACCAAGTAACCTCATTCCAAGACAAGGACAGAAAGCATGTTGGAAAAATGATATAAGGGGATAGAAGACACAGTGTGTACCTCCCTGCCCACTATGGGAGGTCAGGATCCCCACCCAGAATCTAGTAGTAGCAGTAGTAGTAGTAGTAGTAGTAGTAGTAGTAGTAGTAGTAGTAGTAATAGTAGTAGTAGTAGTAATAGCAGCTGCAGTAGTAATACAATGTAACAAATGGAATTGGACCACAAAAATTCACGGGATAAGAGAGTCAAAAAGTCGTTTATTTCTTCCTTCATCGATATCTAAAGAGAATCTGGCATAGCATGAATGGTAGTATCGGCTGTATTACAATCAATGATATGGAACAATAGGTAGTTATAAATACAGACATAACGAGCTTTTTTTTTTGCAAACAACTGAAAGAATAAAACAAACAAACTAACAAAAAAATAATGGAAGCCTGGAAATTCAAATCACAGCTTCTTTTTATCCAAACATACAAGACAAACAGTTCAATCAGCCATGTTAACAAGAAGTACTAAAACTACCAAAGTAACTGGCCCACTAGCGGTAAAAAAAAAAAATAAAATAAAAAAAGACTACGAACTCCTAATGGGAAAAAAAAACAAACAAAACAAAGTTATACTCGTTAGGAAAAATGATTTCATTCAACTTGATACTATACTATACAATAATGGCATTGTTTTTTGTTTTTAAGGGTTTTACGGCGCTTGCAACACATTTAGGTTATTTCAGCGCCAGTAAAAAGGAAGAAAATGGGATAGTAAAAAGTTCTAGAATTACAATTAAAGCACACAAGAAAAAGGAAGACATAGGGGAACTGGGGACAAATAGGGATCAGATGTAGATTCCAAGAGCACACCACCAATGTACATAGTTTGAGATCACCTCCAAGTCTCATCCGGACACAAGCACAAAATCCAACCAAGAGGAATACACTCAAATGCTTACATTATACATTGAAAATAACAAATATAATAATATATAACAGAGAGATGATTTACAAGGAAAAAAATATCATCTCCCAACACAATAACTATGCATTTGACTGTTTCCCTCCCAGCTAGGACCCCGGCCAGGGCCAGGACAAAACCAAGTAATCTCATTCCAAGACAAAGACAGAAAGCATGTTGGAAAACAGTTATAAGGGGATAAAAGACACAGTATGTACCCCCCTGCCCACTATGGGAGGTAGAACCCCACCCAGCAATAATGGCATTCCGTTCGTTTAAAATTTAAGCTATTATGTTACCAAGTTAACTAGTTTTTATTACAAAATCAATGTGACCTATACGAAAAACAAAAAACAAAAGAGTTTTAAAAAATAAATATACAAATAAAATTTTCTAAACTAAAATGTTTATGAAGCATTAAAAAAAAAAAAATAAAATAAAGAAGCAAAGTGGCATTTATCCCTTTTGAGACAAAGACGGTCAGGTCTACATTTATAGTCAGGAGGGATCAAGATTTTCACATGGTCTAGAAAATATCAGTACACAAGAGAAACAAGATAATCACTATCACAGGGAGCTAACTGTGTTGTGTTTGGTAATATTAATATAGACTCTTTGTATTTGCGACACTCTTTGAGTCATAATGTGAACAAGCTTTGGTCTGTAATCTTGATAATTAAGCAGAAGTTTGTGGTAACCCGAAAAAAACAAAAACAAAAAAATAAAATAAATAATATCAAAATCAGCCTCTTTCGCAATCCCAACCAATGAAGAATAACTATTTACTTTAAAGTACAAGATGTAGTTTAAAACTGATTTACTTTTGTTTATATGCACATTCCACTAATATATATATATAAAACATTAGAATTTGTTTAAAAGAGAAAGAGGGAAAAAAATGTTCATTCAATCTGAAACACAATGACATCATACTACAGTAATGGGCTCTTCCTCTAAGGTTTGACACCCGTTGGATAAGCTTATGAAAACCCAAGAAAAAAGTAAGAAAACGAGATTGGATCAAACAAGGAACAGAATTAAATCCAAAGAACAATTAAATCTGCATGCAAGGAGTCTGAATCCAAATCTAAGTCCTACTGGTACACAGACACTCGATCCCCCCAAAAAGAGGGATGCTCAATAAACGATTGATCTGGCAAAAAAAAAAAAAAAAAAATTTTAAAGAAGAAAGGAGCAATACATTAGACGGATTCTTCCTAACCAAGGACCTCAGTCAGGGCTGGGGAAAAACCAAGTAATCTCAGTCATTCCAGGTCAAAGAAAGAGAGAAAAACAGAACAAAGTGACCATCCTGCCCACCATAGCAAGTTGAACATTCCATCCCTTAATTTATATATCTTTCTCCCAATTAAGACTGGAAAAAAAAACGATACAATTTGACAGAAAGCAGACAATAACACAACGCGCCTTACTTTTGGATCATTAAAAAAATACAGACTAACTTATTTTCATACCAATTCTAATTTGATCAAAACGAGAGAAACAGTTACTCTATTATGCTGAAAGTTAACTTCGATTTGAAAAGCTGAGCATTATTTTTTCCACAGTTATTGATATACTGATCTTAATAAAAAGATAAAAACAATCTTCATTTTGATATTGACTACAGAAAACAAAACAAAAATCAAATTTTAAAGTAAGAATTAAAATATTGAAAGTTGATTTCATGTCAAATTAAACAAATTCTTATGAAAGGGCATCATCTAGTCATTATTCTGCGCTATACGAATGCTATGTATCATTATTGTCATTAATTAGTCTGCTCGATCTATAACTTTGCAATGAAATACGTAGACCCTTTGAGATGACCTGAATATTCAGACTGGTGCTCTCCTACTCCAAGTACCAGATGGAAAAAAACAAAAACTAGAGTCTACGTTTATAAGCAGAGTTCAGGATTTCTTATAACTGATCATACAATTTTTTTCTCCAGTAACTTATCTGGCTTTAATCGCTACAAACCTATCTGTTTTCACCAAGTCAGCGGTAATATAGAGTAATAGTAACAGGACTGTGAAGCCTTGCGTCACATCCCTGTTATAATTCACTTTTGAAGATAGGTCTGTGATTATATTCAGACTAAAAGTATCTACATTTGTCTCTAACAAGACTCAAAACTTGTGATTTTTTGACTGGTTGAAAAATATCTATGCAGAGCTGCCAACCCATAATGCAAGCAATAAAATATAGGATTAGAAGATCTAAAAATCAAGACTTGTTTGTTTTCAAGGATCTTATGGCACTTGCGACACCATTATGCCATTAATTTCAGCGCCAGTAATAAGGGAGATGATATAGAGGAAAAGACTGATTCAAATCAGGAATGCTGGAAGATTCCAGGAGCAATCCATCAATGTGTCTCTCTGACTGACTTTACCTAAAAATCCCAATCAATCAGGGACAAGCAAGGAATCCTGATATGGAGGTTACACACAAAAATATTAACTTTGAGACATTGAAATGGACAAACTTTAAATTCAAAAATAGAAGAAAAAACGTTGTAAGTAGCTCATTCAGCATTTTCCAACATGAAATAATGAAATAAATCAATTATCAAACGTGTGTACTTCATATTAATATTGTCGTTATGTCTCTCACCCCCAATGAGGTGAGGGGGACATTTTATATAATAATAATAACAATAAGAATAATTTACAATGCAGAAATACTAACATCTGGTCATTAGAAAGCTATTGGTACACAAACCTAAAGGTACATTTGCACAGGACTCCAACAACAACCATTTCCATAAATTACATGCACTCAAATTTGTGAAATCAATCATATCCACTTTAACCTAAGCAGTCTGTTCATGTGTAATTTTGTGGAAAAAAAAACATCAACAAAATAAAAACAAAACAAATTAACTTTCATAACTTTTTCCTTTTTTTAAAGAGACCAAAATATACAATAAAACAAAAACAATCTGAAAACAAAAAAATATGACAAGGATAGCAGTAGCAGCAAAGGAAATGGGACAGTCGAATGGAAATAATGGAGACACTCAGTGGAGATTTGAGTTGATGACTAATACAAATAAAAAACATGAATAGAAGCTGTCAATGATTTAAAAAAAAAACAAATAAAAAGTAAACAAATTACAAGCGATGAGTTTGACTCATTCCTACCAAACACCTCGGCAAGATATGTACACCAATACGAAATGTTATCTTTATAACTATATGACGATAATTCAAAACTATTGTTTTGTAAACATGTGATTCTCTTTGTTTTGAAGGGTTTTACAGTGCTTGCAACACTTAAAAGGTCATATCAGTGCCGGTAAAAAGGAAGGAAATGGGAAAGTAAAAATGTTCTCAAATTACAATTAAAGCACTAAAGAAAAAGTAAGACAAAAGGGGAACTGATTCAAATAGCGAACACATGTAGATTCCAAGAGCACACTATCAGTGTACTTAGTTTGAGATCACCTAAATGCCTCATCCTGACCAAAACACAGGTCCCCATTAAGAGGAACACACTCAAATGTTTACAAAGCATAATATAAATGTAAAACAAAAAATAATACAGTGCTTAACAGAGAGACGATTTACAAGACAAAAAATATAATCTCCCAAAACTCTTTAACTATACATTTGACTGTTTCACCCCCAGTCAGTGTATCCAGCCAAGGCCAGGACAAAGCCAAGTAATCTCATTCCAAGACAAAGACAGAAAGCATGTTGGAAAACAGATAAAGGCCGATAGAAGACGCAGTAAGTACCTCCCAGCACACTATGGGAGCAAAGCATGTTGGAAAACAGACTAAGGCAGATAGAAGACACAGTAAGTGCCTCCGTGCCCACTATGGGAGGTCAGGAACCCCACCAAGCATATGATTCTCTAGTAAATGATTAACCTGTACACACTGGTATGAAATGATTGCTGTATCTATCGAAAATATTAAAAGTGAACAAACTCAAGATCTGTTGATTATCCACTGAGTCTATAGAAACTGCCATGTCTTTTGTTGTTGATTACATACACATTTTTTTTCAGTTAATTCAGCCGTTTCTATAGGGGCAGACAAGGCATCTCTTAAGTTTCTGGCAAACTATGCATCTAAGCTTTTAAATAGAATTAATTGGTAATAATAATAATAATAATAATTAATAATAGTATGTGAATAAATAATGCCACTATCAAAATACAAATGAACTCGGCTCACAGAGCACAGAATATAATAATTACAGACATCTCATTCATATCGCAGACTTGCCAACCAACAAACACTGTGTGACTTTGCTTTCTTTTCTTTTTTTATTCATACATTTCCAAAATCCCCCCCCCCCCCCCCCCTATTTTTACAGCAATTGGGATGATAAACTATCATTGATAGTCACACAGCCCAGATGTCTTCACCGATTGCTTATGAAAAGATTTGCTGAAATTGAAAGTGAATGATAATTTCGCAAAAATTAGCAGAAAAGAGGGTATATAAAAAGGAGGAAATTCCTCCTCCATCTCCAAAAACCATCAGCACTGCACTATATTTATATAACAGGGTTGCCAATTCAGTAGGTAAAAATTTACTGAACTTTCACACAAACACATTGACAGACCCCTTACTGAACTCCAGTAAAAAAACGGTTTGTACTTATTTTTCTTCCGTTTAGCAGGTGACTGGAAAATATACTGAGGCTTTATAACATACTGAATTCCGTAAATATGCAAAAAATTGGCAACCCTGATATAATGCCTCATTCTGCATCACCTGAACAAAACAAAATACAAGAAAGGAAAGCCAAATAATACCAATAGTTGATGCCTTTACAAAAACAAAGTTAATTTTGCACATGTGTGGAAATTTTCTCATATTTGCAAATTTGAACGAAATTGAAAATTAAAATACACAAATTCACGCTGGTTAGCAAGTCTGATGTAAAACATAGTTGTTGTCATTTTGGTCCAAAATATATGAAGTACCCAAATGACTATTCGGTGAATTAACACCAGAAATCAAAATGACAAAATTATCAAATAGAAAGAAGGGGGAGAAAAGAACTTAAAGAGACTCAATATTTTATTTCACATAATAACATCTTTTTTTTTCATCCATCGATTTCTCAATATAAATTAATGCAATCTTAAATCCATCAGAAAACATTTATTCATGATCAAAAAAAAAAAAAAAAAAAAAATTAAAAAGACCCACTGAAACATATTTGCGTGGGATGAAGATTACCAACCAAAAATCTTCAAATTCATATGAATGTAGAAAAGATGAAAAAAAAAAAAACGTGAAAATATTAAATCTTGTATAGCAAATCCTATCGCCTTTTGTCATGACGCCATGACCTGTTTCCTCTTGCCATCTCCCAAAGAGCTGTTTTCATCCGAGTCTTTGGGCCGGGGCTTGGAGAAATGGGCCAACTTGTCTTCCACGGCACCGATTTGCTTGTTGTTGATGAACCGATCGACATGATCCCCAACCAGTGGGTGGTGAGTATCGGGCCATGCCAACTTTTCCTTTGGCACAGACTCCAGTGTTTCGATAAACTCTTCGATGAAATGATGCCTGCAAATTGAATATTGTGAATTTTGCGTGGTATGAGAAAAGTGACAGAAACATATTGTATCCTATTCACATGAAGTCTATTAGTGCGAAATATCCATTAAACGTGCTCAAAGTGCTTAACTTGGGGTCTCTAGTCAAAAGCAACCCTTAACATGTAGGACGAGACATGATGACTGTGGGGCAATATTATAATCATTTTTCTTTTCGACAGAGACAATGCTGTCATCAACCAGGTACTCACTTTACACCCGAGTATGGTGAGAGAATGTGTGCAAAGAGCCTTTTCCTTCCAAGACTCACCGATGTGCAACTTAGAGCAGGACTCAAACCCTGGACCTTCCAATCCAAAGACTAGTGTCATACCACTAGACCACATTGCCGGACAATAAAAGAATTAACAAGATGAGAGATTGTTTTGTATGAAGGTCATGATAATCTAAAAAAACATAATATTCGAAAAGATTTCTTGACAGTAAAATAAAGAATATTCAGTGGATAGTTTACAAAAACTGGAAACGTCCCGTTAAGTATGAAAAAGAACTAATGAATATTCTATTGATATTCTGCTCAATTTATTTTAATCTATAAGTAATACATCACATATAAAATAATAAGCCCAAAAGAGGTCCCTTGAGAAAGCTTGCATAAATTTTAAGTAATAAACAAAAATGATAACAGCTTCACAAAAGAACAAAATATAAAACACTGAACATTTCGGACTCAAAACCCTTCTTCAGCCAACAACAAAAAACAATAAAAACATGAATACATAACTAAAAAAAAACAGATTGACAATCTGGATTTTTAGTAATTATTTTTGTTTTTATTGTTTTGTTGACTGAAGAGGGTTTTGAAAACGTTTCGTGTATGGTATTTTGTTCTTTTGAGAAGCTGTTATATTCATTTTTGTTTATTTCTTTTCACAGTCCACAGCTTCTAGCAGCTTAGTATCACATTAATTTCAAGAACAACTTAAAATTGGACTCAAATTTTTAGACACTTACCATTGGGTTTTGAGCTGATTGTCAATATCAACTGGTGAGGTATTCTTGAATATTTCTTCTCCAGCTTTCAGGAAACAGCTTAATAGGGTTATTCCAAACTGATAAAAAGAATATTTAATGGAATAAGTTAAATAGAAGTTAAAACCTTTAAAAACAAAATCATTAAGTATTTAAAATGACCCCATTAGCTCAATTAGAAGAGCACATCCTCACAAGCAA
Source organism: Berghia stephanieae (assembly GCF_034508935.2). Taxonomy (NCBI): domain Eukaryota; kingdom Metazoa; phylum Mollusca; class Gastropoda; order Nudibranchia; family Aeolidiidae; genus Berghia; species Berghia stephanieae. Next base: position 55,572,723 of record NC_088362.1, read on the forward strand.
AGGGCTAAGATTTGATCCTGATTTTTATCTTTGTTTTTCTTCTTTCTCAACCTTCTGTTCTATCAGCAATGATTGGGTAGCCGGGTCTGATAAATCTGATGGAAAGCATTTTGTGATAAGACTAACATCCAAAAGGTAGCGAGCAATTATCAATGCCGGTCTACTATCAATAAAAGTGAGATAACCTCCAACTCTGAATGAATACCTTTCAGAATACAAAATAGGGTAATTCCAAACCGTTCACAAGATTTAAATAAAAGAGCTGTAGAGAGAACTCTTATCTGCAAATCATCAGATTATTAAAGACAATTAACCAAATAAACGTACAAAAACAATGGATGTATACAATATAGGGGGTTCCTGTAGCTCAGATATGGAGAACTTGCCTCACGAGCAATGGGATTAACAATGCAGATGCGATGTTTTCCGACTGACCGTAGTATTCAGTCAATAGATTGTTCCTAACATATCTTACTTATATGAACCAGCGACCACCTGAGCTCTAGCTCTTTAGTCTTGCGGCCATGGCGTAGAAGTTAGACGTCTTTTGTAGTTGTTCCAGGTGACTATACAGTGTGTTACTGATGCTTGGATTTTCTAACATATCAAAACTAGATCGTTTGAGATCATTTAAAACTCTCATCCAGAAACCAGCACAAGATCCCACTAAGAGGAATACACTCAAATGTTTACAAATCATATGCTTAAAACAATAAAATAACAGAGCGATGATTTACCAGGAAACAAAATACCATCTCCCAAAACTATAACTATACAACTATACTGTTTCCCTCCCAGCCAAGAACACGGCCAGGGTCAGGACAAAACCAAGTAATCTCATTCTAAGGTAAAGACAGAAAGCAATTGGAAAACAGATACAGGAGTATAGAAGACATAGCAAGTACCTCCCTGCCCACTATGGGAGGTCAGGAACCCCACCAAGCAATTTTGGCTTTCTCAAAAAATCTTGTTTCAGCAGAATTAAATCTTTATGGTGAGGCAGGTCTACAGACTTTTTTTTAAAGTAGTCTCTAGAAAATAGTAAAATTCAGACTTAAGTATATTGACTGCGCCAAGAACAACTTACTGAATTGTGCAACAATAGTGACAAGCCATCTTCATTTTGTTCCGGATGCTTCTGTAATATGGCAGCATAATGGACCAGACACTCCAAATTGCACTGCATGAGGTAACGTCTAAGAGGCCGCATCAATACATTCAAACCCTGTCAAGAGAAACAAATATTTTGTTTTTGCTGTTTGGTTGTAAAAATTACACTTTCAACACGTTTAGGCAATTTTTTCAAACAAAAGTGGGATGGTAAACAACACATAAGACTGTGAGATTTCGATAACTGACAGCAACACACTTGGGTAACATATATAGAAGAAAAAGCAAGACAAATGTCGAAGTTCATGAAGTAGATAGATCCAAGCAGAAATCTACTCCCTGTACTCAGCACACTCACTCAGATGATTTAAAACCAAAGCAAAATGATAAAAATATTACCAGATGCTTGATTTCTTGAAAAACAAAAGTGAGCTTTTATATAGCGCAATATCCATTAAATGTGCTCAAATCGCTTTACAAAGGGTCCCTGACAAACAGCAACATGTAACATGCATAAAGAGACAAGACGCCTATTAGGCGATATTACAATTTTTTTCAACAGAGACAACGCTGTTAACGGCCAGGTACTCATTTTACACCTGAGTACGGTGAGAGAATGTGAATCAAGAGCCATTTCTAAGGACTCAACTATGCACAGAGCGAGACTCGAACCCAGGACCTTCCGATCAAAAAGCGAGTGTCATACCACTAGACCACATAGCCACACAAAAGGGGGATGGTAAACAACACATAAGACTGAGATTAAGAGAACTAACAGCAACACATTTGGGTAACAAATATGGAAGAAAAAGCAAGACAAAAAATTCGAATTTCATGAGCAATTAAGATGCTCTGTGCAATGACCTTCAACTTCACTCGTCTAATATTGAAGGTGATTGGCAAAGTTGCTGTTAGGGCTCAGCCTCCATTTATATAAAATTGAATTATATTGCATTGTCATGGGTTTATTTAGATATTGGAAATGTCTCCATCTTGTTTAAAAATAGGATCCATATTCAGACATTAAGTGGGGCTCTTTTGTTTGTTTGTTTGTTTGTTGCTTTAGGTCTCTTCCAACCGCTGAAACAAAAAAACAAGCAATCCAACAAAAATAGTACAAATGTAAATCAAAATCATAACCTAAAGATATCATAAGCTAAATTATAAATAACCAAGAACAAACAGGCAGAAGATTTACAGAAAAAAAATATCCCCTGTCAAAAATACAATCACAAACCAAAGAAGCAGGATAGGGTAGTAAAGAGAAGAAGAAACGACATCACTATCGGATCGTACACCCATGCGAACATCATAGGTATAAGATTCAAGGGTGATGAAGTGGGGCTCTAATGGTTTAAGATGGATCTAGTATCTCGATGGTAGAGCACTAGTTTCACAATCAAAAAGAACCATTTCAATTCCAGGCTAAATCAGGGTTTGTTTGTTTTTTCCGGACCCTTCTTCCCAACCCTCCCATTCCTGCAGAAATTGGGTAGCTGGAAACTTTAGATTTGGCCAAAAAAAATATCCCAGGATCGACTACTATCATATTGATATCTAAATTTTGGTCAGTATTTGTTACTGCCCATGCAATGCCTCAAACACTGGAATGAACTCTTAGCTCCAATGACTTTGTAGCTCTCAAAGGCCTACATTGCATATCTTGGTGAGTGATTGATTTGATATCTTGGTCAAGACGCCCATCCTACAACTGTTGCTTAAAATTGTGGATTGGGAGCTACAAAACAATTCTAATAATAAAGACATGTCATTGGTAACAAAAATGTGTCTGCAATATTCACTATTACCTCTTCTTCCGTATCCCTCTTGATGAGGAAGGGAAGATGTGAGAACAGAACCGTTGCAATGGATAACCACTGGACCTGTGGAGAAGCAAAATTTGGGAAGGGAGGCAATTTGAATCAGTGTTTCAAAAACGAAAATGAAAAGAGATCTATCAATCAAATAACTTGAGCAAGAATCAGACTATTTTAAATCTTTTAAAAAATAGGGAAGTAAATAACAATGTGAAATTGAATGTAAGCTTCAATTTAATATACGAAAGCAGATACAATGGACGTTTCGGGGTTTCCCCTTTATCAACAAAACAGGATGAATGAGATTATCTCATTCGCCAGTAGTGTTTCATTCATCCTGTTTTGTTGATAGACAGGAAACCCGAAACGTCCATTTTATCTGTTTTCGTATATTAAATTGAAGCTTACATTCAATTTCACGTTGTTATTTATTTCTTCGATCTTCGAGGAGCGGCATTTATAGCAGCAACATTTACATCAACAAGTCAGAAGTGACATTTCTAATAAATGAGCCTGATTTTTTTTTTTTCTTCCATTGAATCTTCCCAGTTTCACAACAAAACAGTAACCTTTTTCAAAATTACAAAAAAAAAAGGGAACAATTTTCTTATTATAACCACGACGTTTGATAATCATATTATCGTCATGTTGTTAACATCAAATTAATCAGAATCTATAGCATGGCTCTGTTTGTTTGTTTTTAAGGGTTTTACAGCACTTGCAACACATTAAGGTCATATCAGCGCCAGTAAAAAGGAAGAAAATGGGAGAGTAAAAAGTTCTAGAATTACAATTAAAGCACAAAAGAAAAGGTAAGACAAAGGCGAATTGGTTCAAATAGGGAACAGATGTAGATTCTGTTTTTGTTTGTTTGTTTTTAGGTGTTTAACGGCGCTTTCGACACTATTTAGGTCATTTAAGCGCCCTTTTCTGTTTTTTATCAATCTTTTATCGGCCCTGAGGGGCCATAGCTGATCAAAACGTGTACTGTTGTAATAAAATCTTTATAAAATCATAATAGTTACATGTTTGTTGAGTAAAAATATCTATTTACAATTTCTGCAGGAGTTCACATTCCTGCAGATACTTTAAAATTGTAAGCGGATCGACCGACTGGAACAGAGACTTCAAGTCTCTGTTATCATAATGTTGTGACCTTATCTGTTCTAATTCTGTACATTCAATTAAAATGTGTTGAACTGTCAGGTCACAGTTACATGTTCTGCAGAGGGGTTTTTCATCCCTCTCCAGAAGGAAACGGTGAGTGAGGGCAGTATGTCCGATCCGGAGTCGAGTTATTTTTACCTCGTCTCTTCTTTTTAGCCCCGAGTTGGGTCTGGGGCGAGGTCACTTTTAATTTGTTTTAATTTGTTATGTACATCTCGACTCCAGGATCGTTCCCATTCCTTTCGGACATGTTTTTTTATATTGATCTTTAAATCCGCGTGTGGGATTTTACTGCCCTCTTGTAATTCTTGGCTCACCGCCTCTTTTGCCAGTCGATCCGCTTCTTCGTTCCCCTGGATACCCACATGACTAGGTACCCAGAGAAAACAAACTTTCTTTTTCTTAATAAATAATTTATTTGCACCTTCCAAGATACTTATGAGTCTTGGATCGGTGCAATAAAAATTTGAGATCCCCTTAAGTACGGACAGCGAGTCAGACAAGATCAAGAATTTATTTTTATTCGATCTCTCAGCCAAACGGAGAGCATTTAGGATTGCTCTCGATTCCGCTGTAAAGATCGAAACATTTCTATCCAGGCGAAGTGATCCTGTGCCTTCCGATGAGTGATAGGCACATCCTACTGCATCTGCGCTCTTTGAACCATCCGTAAATATGTGAGTATGGTTTTTGTATGTTTGTAATATTGCTTTTAGTGTCTGTTTGTAAATATGTGGGTCTGTTTGTGATTTTTCCAGTTTTGTTAGGTCCAAATTTATGTTTGGTCTATGTATGGACCATGGTGGTGTCTTTGCCTGGACGTATGGATGTATCCTATCTAGACTGATGTTCATGTCTGCGATGTCTTTTTTTATTCTGCAACCTAATGGTGGTGTCATTTTTGGGTGCTTACGAAATTTTTCTTCTAGTGTCCTATCCGTGTAGTGTACATGTTTGTGTGCTGGGTTGTCGTGCAGCGATGTGACCTTAGTGACATACTGGAGAGCCAGTTTTTTCCTCCTGAGATGGAGAGGTGGCTCATCTGCCTCAGCATAAAGGCTTGCCACTGGAGAAGTGCGGAAAGCCCCGAGTGCCAAGCGCAGTCCCTGATGATGAATTGGGTCCAGCATGCCTAAGTAGGATGGTTTTGCAGAGCCGTATACAAAAGATGCGTATCCAGTTTTGATCGAATAAGGGTTCGGTATATCTTTAGAAGAGTGTTTGTGTCCGAACCCCATTCCATGCTCGACAGAACTCTCATTATTCTCATTGCTTTCATGCATCGCAGTCTGAGATCTTTGATATGGGCGAGGAAATTTAGTTTCCTATCAAAGATCAAACCCAGGAATCGGGCTTCGTCCTTTACCTCAATTCTGGAATTGTTGAGATAAAGGTCAGGCTGTCTAATACAGGTGCGTTTTCGGCAGAAGTGGACAGCTACTGTTTTTGATGGGGAGAAGGAGAAACCATTGAGATTTGCCCACTCCGACAGTTTGTTTAGTTGGAGTTGTAACTGTCTCTCAATGGTGTCCATACTCGATTTACTTCGATAGCATACAAGAAAGTCATCAACATATAAGGAACAGTCAACATTCTGTCTCATTGCATTCATTATTGAGTTTATTTTAATCTCAAACAGAATGGGAGACAGAATGCTACCCTGTGGAACTCCCTCTTCCTGATCAAATGGATCAGAAAAGGTGGATCCTGCTTTGACCTGAAAGGATCTGTTGTTTAAAAATGCTCTGACAAACATTGGAAGGTTTCCTCGTAGACCAAGATTGTGCAGATCTTTGAGGATTCCGAATTTCCAAGTTGTGTCAAAGGCCTTCTCAAGGTCAAAGAAGATTGCTACCAAGTGCTCACCTTTGGCAAAGGCCTCACGAATGAAGCTCTCTAGTCGAACAAGGTGATCAACAGTTGATCTGTTCTTTCGAAAGCCACATTGGAGGTCGGAGAGGGAGTTGTTGTGTTCCAAGTAGAACATCAGACGCTTGTTGACCATTTTCTCCATCAGCTTGCATAGGCAGCTGGTGAGGGAGATTGGTCGGTAGTTTGAAGCGTCCGAATGGTCTTTCCCAGGTTTTGGGATTGGAATCACGGTGGCCAGATTCCAACTAGGTGGAAAAGTCTGTGTTGTCCATATCTTGTTATAGATATTCAAAAGGACAACCAGACTATTTTGTGGAAGATGTCGGAGTATTTCATAACTGATGTTGTCAGGACCCGGTGCTGTGACATTTGTGTCACGGAGGCAGGCATCCAACTCCTCAAGTGTAAATGGTTTGTTGTAGTCTTCAGTGTTTGTAGATGTAAAGTTTATTGGTGTGTTTTCTGCGTTTTGTTTATGGCGCAGAAATTGTGGTGTGTGGTGTGCAGACGAGGAGCTGTGCGCCAGCCTCTCGGCCAGAGTGTTGGCAATTTCTTGTTCTGTTTCAGCCACGGATCCATCGGGACGTGTCAAGTGATTTAGTGAATCACTATCGGATCCCTTCAGTTTCCGTAACATCTTCCACACCCTATTCAGGGGTGTCTGGCTATTTATTTTTGAGACAAAGTTTTGGAAGGATCTCCGTTTGTTTTCTCGGAAGATCTTCCTACACTTTGCTCGTAGTTTCCTAAATGTTGCGAAATTCTCAGGGATTGGGAATCTCATCGCTTTCCTGTATGCTTTTTTCTTCTCCCGTAGGGCCGCTCGACATTCCTCTGAAAACCAGGGATTGTGTTTTCTCGGTCTACCAGAGGTTGTTGGTATTGTCGAGCTGCAGATATTTGTTAAAATATTTTTGAATTTGTCATAGCTGTCCACCTCTGTCGTAAGGAGTCTGTGACACTCCTGTGAGAAAGTTTCCCAATCTGCTCGCCGTACACTCCAACGTTTGGGCTGTGGGGCCCTTGAAGTCGGGGTGATGTCGAGGCAGACTGGAAAATGGTCAGAACCGTGATCGTCATCGATCACAGTCCAGGAGAGATCTGGAGCTAATGTAGGATCACAGAAAGTGAGATCGATGGCAGACGTGGTAAGATTGTGAATATTTACCCGTGTTGCCTCGAGACCGTTTGCCAAGTATACATCCATTTTCATTATGAAAGCCTCCACTGCCTTTCCCCTCTGGTTTGTGTCTGTGTTTCCCCAGAGAGGACTGTGAGCATTGAAATCTCCCATTATCACATAGGGAGGGGGGAGTTAGATGTAGATTCCAAGAGCACACTGTCAAAGTAATTAGTTTGAGATCACCTAAAAGTAACATCCAGACACAAGCACAGGTCCCAACTAAGAGGAATACACTCAAATGTTTACAAATCATATTATATAATATGGAAACTAAACATAATACAATGCATAACAGAGAGATGATTTACAAGGAAAAAAATATCATCTCCCAAAACTATAATTATACATTCGACTGTTTCCCTCCCGGCCAAGGATTCCGGCCAGGGTCTGGACAAAACTAAGTAATCTAATACCAAGACGACAGGAAACAATTGGAAAACAGGTATGGGGGGATAGAAGACACAGCATGTACCTCCCTGCCCACTATGGGAGGTCAGGATCCCCACCCAGATAGTATGGCTCTTATTAAGGAAAAATAAAAGGTGGTATCTATCAAACAGTCTGATATTTCTTCCCTCTGCAGAAATCAAGCTGCTGCTTAAGGTCATTTATAAAGTCATCGGAGGTTTAAATGATTAATGGATGACAAAATACAGTAAGTCCTTCAGAGACAACCATGTTTTCTTTTTCTTAAATATTGCTATATATCCATTACATCCGTTCATACTAGTGCGGGGCGGTCCTTGGCAAGCTTAAGGACCACGGTCCTACGGTCCTTGGGAAATGAAGACCGCAAGGACCGGTCTCTAGACCGGTCCGTTCATTCTTGAACCGTTAAAGACCGCTACACGATGAAAACCGTGGCCTACAGGAGTAAAACACACGGAGTAGTCACACTCATTTCAAATTGTAACCTAATTAGAGAAGAGGGGTGATGCCTTCTTTATTTGCTCACCGTACTTCATTGTTACTTCGATAATTTAATAAAATTTGAAATTTATCCCCATTAACGGAGATAATGGCATCGCCCAAGGCGTTGATCGAGTTGTTCGTGGCGTTGATACACACACGCAACTCCTACCCCCCCCCCCCACACACACACACACATTAGAGGGCAGCGAGCATTGAAGAGTAAGAGAGAGACGTGAAGTTATAATAAGAGGGGGTGGATGAGGTGATAAGAGGGGTCGATGGTGACTTTTCGCCAGATCTAACAAACTCAGCTACCCATTCATTGCTGAGTAGACAGGGATTCAGAAAAAAATCGACTGCACCCGAGATCGATCTCTGGCCCTTTGCGTATAAAGAGAGTGCTCTATCAACTGAGCTATCGGGGTCCCCAAATATTCTATTGGACCTTTTAAAAATACAGACGTTATAACTGGTTTTTTTGGACGGAAGAAACTAATGAAACTCATATTACTTGATTAGTTAAAACACCAAACGAAATTTTAATATTATTGTATTATTTTAAATGACAACAATGCGATAGAAAGGAGTGGCGACAAGAGATGGACAAAAGAAAACAAAAAATCAGACTTGCAACTTGCTAGGTTCGACACACACACACACACACACACATCTTTAGTAGTCACATACATTTCAAACAATAACCCATTAGAGAAGAGGGGTCATGCCTTCATCATAGATCATTGTCATTGCGATCATTATGGTGTAGTAAATTTTGAAATTTACCCCGTATAATGGAATCGTCCAAGGCGTGCGCCTCCTGTTCCCCCCATCTCACACACGAAAGGGCGGTTTGCGGAGTGGAGGGAGGTGGTCGTCTGCCTCTATGGTCGTCTGTGTCGTTTAGTGTATGGCAAAGGGGGGTGGGTGCGATTAATTAAGTGGGATGGGTGGTGATTGGTGGAAGATAGGCAAAGGACCGAGGCAACGAATCGCTGGGGAAGTAGTATGGCGCGAGACCGTTGAAAGGTGATAAGAAGTGAGGACCGCCGGCGGTCTTCCTCTTTGGGACTGGACCACGGTTCACAGCTAAAAGACCGTGGGACCGGTCCTCGGTCCGGTCCTCAGCGCGGCACTAGTTCATACTTGATATGAAGTGATGCCTTCAATGCGTTTGTGCTAAAAGAGTAATAGAGGATTGGGATGTACATGACTCCCAACTAATTTTCAAAATTGTTTTCAGGTTTGCATAAAAAATAAAGGTGAAATAGCACAGTTGTCACTTGCACTGTTAGAAGCAGATTCTAAAGGAATCATTTTTAATAACTGCCATTCAATAAAATAGAACAAAAAACAAAAACATTCTGTCGCTTGTTCAGGTTTTTTGTAGTTTTGTTTTTTTTAAAGGCAATTATTCCCTAAATTTTGGTACCAAATTCTGAATTTGAATGAGAAAAACAACTGAGGCCAAATCTGACCTAAGAAATATGTATAAACCGATTTTATAACAACACACATGGCAGGCATGAGGGACACACAGCACTCCATTAATTTTGTAACATTTTATTCAAACGTCAATTAAAACTAAAATGTATGGAAATTCCTGACAAAAATTATATCACCTTACTAGTTTGTCAACAATTTCGATTAAGAAAAGAACTGTTAATTTGAGTGTCACATCAACTCAAATTGTGAATCTGAATGTTACTCGAAATCGACTAAATTCTGAGCATTTGCGTCCAAGGGCAGAGAGAGAGTTGTTGAATGTGACAGTCATTTTGGTGTTTAAGCTTAAGTGGTTTGATAATCAGAAATCTGTTGTGTTCAAATTACCTTGTTTAATAATGGCATGAGTCTAGCTAGCAACTTGCGACCTTTTCTGACAGTGAGTGTAGGAATAAAGTTCTTGAGGCTGTCGTCTTGCATGAAGTAACTGAAGACAAACTCTATCTTTTCCCGCCGTTCCTCAAACAAAGGTAACCTGGTTGTGGAAGAAACATGATGATCGATGATCATATGAATCCGAGTTGCCAAATTGTGTTTCAATATTGATATAATTACAGGACCACTCAGTAGAATTAGAATAGTTTAGCAAACAGATGAATTGCACTCAAAACTTTGATAATCTTTGAAAAGCAGCGAGACACATTGTATGTATCCTAGAACCAGATTCTGAAGCAACAATCCATAAATTTGAAAAATAAATCAGTCATGGGCTTTTAAAAAAGTCCAATAATCACAAAATGCGCTCAGAGCTCTTCACAATGGATCTCAAGCCGACAACACTTAACACTGACTATTAAACAAATATCTAAATATTTTGGGAGAAAATCACAGAGTTTTGACAAAAAAGAATCCATACTGACCTTTATTGATATCATCTATCACTTTAACCCTCTCGTGTTCAGATTGTTTTTGGGGGAGTAGATAATGAGTTCCCTATATGGCCATGTCAATCATGTAGACATCCTTTGTTGATATAAGCCTACTCTTTGATATCTGTAGTCGCCTTTTCGTTTTCTACGGTCACTCATGGCTAAACTCCGCCCAGTAACGATTTCATAGGTCCGTCCATCACCAAATTTCAAACTTTTGTTCTCGTGAGTTCATAAGTTTTTTGACCGAAGAACGATTGGCTACTGAGCATCTTGACCCTTCAACGATTGGTCTTTCTGGCAGCTCACGTGTCAACAGCCGTCAACAATGAATTGAATCATCGTTCAGGCAGTGGAAGACGGTCATGGAATAGTTGCGTCACATCGCCACGTTGTTGAATAAATTATCCAGGCATGGTCGATAGGTAAAAAAGCCAAATTATGTTCTAGTTACATTTGAAACAAACAAAGTATATCACTGATCTCATCTCTTTGAGATATAAAGAATGATATAAAAAATCAAGAAAATCGGCCGATAAATAAAAAAGTTGCTAAAAAAAAGCTAACATAAACAAAAGCAATTTTTAAAATCAAATTTATTCGTAAAACAGTTGGTATTCAACCGATTTTTATGAAACAAAGACCAATGTACTTCTTTTTTCAAGCTGATTTCAGCAATGTGACGTTCAAATTCCTCAGAATTATATTTTTTACTTTTAGATTTTAGATTTTAGGCCTACTCCATAAGGTGTTATATTCCTTGCATAACAATAGCGTAATACATCGACGGGGAGAAGCGTCTTTGTTTCGGCCAGCTGGATGGATAGATAGCCTGTGATTGGTCGAAGACTTTGAGATGCTTGATTCACAATTCTACACGAACGGACCCCGGCGGTCTATCAAAGAGGTGTAACAAATTTATTTACGGACTATTTTTCTTGGCGCTAAAATTACAAAGTAATAATTTCACATCAGAAAAAATAACTCTGATGTTCCTATCTCTTTATTACAATAAAATTGATACCTCGAATGACAAAATCGACCCACAAATAAGGGAGTTATAAATTATTCATAATATTTTTAAAAGTTTACAATAATGGTCTTCAAAGTCATTTTTCATCACCAAAGTCGTAATTTTTTACCGATTTTTACCAAACAAAGTGCAATGTCAATGATTTTCACCCGCAAATAAAATAGGATTTAAATCGCAATTTCTGAAACGTATTTTCTTTTCTGTCGGCAAATTTATAAAAATCAAAGCTGAAAACACCCTGCGGCAGTGACAGGGCCTGTCATTTCCTTCACAACGATTGGATTTTACTTACTGAGGCCATTCTTGACTACCCCGCCCATGAATATTATGCCGTTGTCGGTTTTTGTCGGGTTGAATCTTAAAGAGTTAAATTGTTTTCTGACAGTACCCGAATATGGATATAGAATGTGAGTAAAATGCTCTTTCCAAGGATGCAACTTTGAGCCAATCACAATGTGACTTGAACCAAAGAGCCACAGGTCTCAGCCTAGAGTCATACACCTATACTATATATAAAACCCGAGACTTCTCTCAATCTGAGCTTATCATAGGGTAAAAGAGCTCATAAGTTAACAATTACCTATTTTCAGATGGAAGAGCCAAAACCTTTTTCTCCAGATCATCAACGTCAAGAATCACCCCAAATCCCTAGGGAAAAAAAAGCATCAATCATTACAATTATGACAGACAATTCAAACCAACATTTCATTCATAAATTTTTAAAAACACAATCTTCAGCCTGAAATACTCTTTAATTATTACTCATAACATCGTGGCTATGAAACAGTCCTTAGGGTGGAGGAAGACTTTCGAAGCTGGGTTGACTAAATGAATTTGGAAGTGTAGCCATACTACTGCTACTACTACTCATAACATCTGCTAGCCGGATATAACATACCAAAACATAAAACTATGTGTAGCCTTAAACGTTTATAGTCTGATTAATACAATTTATTGAGAATACTACTCATAAAAATGGCTGGCTAAAAATAATAACAAAGAGCTGAGCGTCGTCAATTCTGTTCCTTCTAATCTATAATACATTGTTAAAAGCGAAAAATAAAATAAAATGAAAAGAGTAAGACTTCAATGAGTAATTTAAAATCAAAGACTTGAATTAATTCTGTTTAAAAAAAAAATTAAATAAATGTCAATTTTGTTGTTACAGAAAAGTTCCAAGTCTTACCTTCTCAATATCCATCAACAATTGTCTGTAGCGCCTCAATTCCTTGCTAACATTCTTCTGTCCATCAGCAGTTGGAGAAGCATTGTTGTTGTTGCGGCAGACATCTATAATTTGTCTGGGATTGTGGACACTGGCTGCTGTCAGACGACCTAGGGAGCCTTCAAACTGGGCTGTTTTGAGTTTTTAAAAAAAAAAAAGAATTAATTAAAACTCAATTGAAAGCATACTGCAATAGGGACTATGTACCAGTGCTGATGGTGACAAAAAAAAATATATATGAAATAGCAGTAAAATTTATGAGGATTGCCTTTAAGCCTCATTTTTATATTTCAACCCTCCATTTTTAGACCAAGAGAAATGATAATCTATCATTAGAGGGTGAGAAAAAATTGTTGCCCTACATGCCAACAGGCTTAATGAGCAGGAAGTAAGTAGAGAGTGGGGACATTGCATCGTTGTTCCAGCACACATCAACTCTCTCACTGCCAGTTCATTTGATTAGGGAAAATATAACATTTCAATGGAGATCATTCCTCCTCTTACTTAAAAATCGCTGAATTCCGCAGATTCACAGAAAACTACCGATGAACAAACCTCCAAAACTGCGATATAATGTAGATGATTTTCTGAGCACTATCGAGAAGACAGCACGAAACTTGGTGAGAATGATATTCTTTTAAAAACTAGAAAGAATGGGAATGCACTTATATCTAGGCCTACCCGGTGTGTAAGTGCGAGGTTCCATTTTCGTCATGGTGGGTATGAGGAGTTCCAAATCTGGCATTTCAGTATTAGTCTCTTGGTGACTGGTGGCCTTCTTCAGGGTGTGATACTAAACAACAAAAAAGTATATATATGGAAATCAAAAAATAAGCTCCAGATTTATGACAAAAAGTATTACATAAGGTTTTGAATGTTTACATTTTTCATTAAAAATATAGGAAGATTGTGTTGCTACACGAGTCTGATTAATGATAGTATTGTTGTTGTCAAAATTTGTTATATTTTCTCTAAATTTATTTCTGTTAATCTTTTGGTTTGTTGTTATAATGTAACGTACAGCAATTTTGACTATACAGATACCACATAAATTTAAAAATTGGTATTTAATGATCTTGCAGTACTTGCAACATTGTTAGGAAGAAATAACGTTCAAGATTTTCAGTAAAAAGAATCTAAGAAAAAAGTAAGACGAAGGGGGTTGGTTCAAATAGGAAAAATAGGAAGATTTCTAGAACAAACTATCAATCATGTGCTTAGTTTGAGATCAACTAAAGTGCCATTCAGACCTAAGCACAGGACCCATTTGAATGCTGACAAACATTATATTCTAAAAAACAAAAAAAAAAAAAAACTACAACAGGTGATAATAGAGAAATGATTTACAAGGGAAAAAATATCATCTCCCAAATTAATACTATAAATTGACTGTTTCCCTCACCCAAGGACTCCTGCCAGAGCCAGGACAAACCTAATTCCAAGACAAAGACAGAAAGCAACATGGAAAAGGAAAACACAGATGGGGGAAGGGGGTATAAAAGACACAGCAAGAATGACCTCGCCGCTACTATAAGTTACTATAGGAGGTCAAGACTCCACCCCAAAATATTACATCATACAACATCTCCTTAATCTCACCGTGAAATAATAATCATCCAGATATGGATTCTCAGTCTGTAACTGCATCAGCTGAATTTTAATAATCCAGTCCTTTTCCTTTCTGGTCATCAAACCTGCATACTCATCATCATCATCATCTTGGCTGTTGCAGTAACACAAAGAAAAAAAAATGAATTCATTTCAAAGGATCAGGACTTTACATTGATTCTAAAATGCCCTACTATATCAGAAATTTTTTTTTAAAAATCCCTTCATTATATGAGAAAAAGAAAAAAAAAAGAAAAACGGGAAGATAAAACCCATATTTCTGAAAATTTCCAACATTTCAAATGAAACAACTAGCGAAAAGAGTAATGATATGTTTTTAATTTCAAAGGTCTATTTTTAGGCAATTGCCAGTATAAATCCAATTAATAAATCAAAATAGTAAAAATCAATATCGAACCAAAGCAAAACAAAAAAATAAAAATAGATATATATAAATAATTTTTTTTAAAATTAAATAACAGAAAGATGAAATAGAAACGCGATCAAAGTAAAATATATGAATTATTATTTTGATATGACTTAGCAGCACCTACCTACTCTGGTGGAGCCTGCCACCTCTATTGCTGTTGCCGTGTTCACGAGATTGGTGGTGATGACTCATATGGTTGACATTGTCCGTATGGCCTTGCTGATTGAGATGATGCTGGGACAAGGGAAGCATGGGTTGATGCCTGAGGTAAGAAAAACAAAGGAAATGAATTAAAAGACTACCTTTGAAACACTTACCTAATTCAACATACTTAAACACTTTTTTTAAAACTTAAAAAAGACCTTATTGTCAATGGATGAATATGTGTTCTTTCTATTTCGGTGTGAGTGCTATCCCAGTTCAACAATACAAGTCTGTTTTAAAACCAAATGATTTCTTTAAATCATAAGATTTCACAAATATTGAAGTTATACTCTTTATGTGTATGACCTAACTCAAAGGTTGGTTCTTTCGGTGTGCTACACCTAACCAGATTAAGAAACTAGGGAGCAGGCAACGGTGCAAGATAAAGATCTGAACAAGTGGCATGTCTGACCATAATTAGAAGGTCTGACGTTCGATCCCCAGTCAAGGTAGACTGATTTTTGGGATGTTTTTTTTCTTCCTGTCTTTGTCTGGCACCTTTCATACACACTTGTTCAGATCTACATCCATCCAGTAACATGCACAACCCGCGACATACTGAATTTGCAGGAGAGGTTTTTGCCCTCACCTACTGATCCTCACTTTCAAATAAACTTAGTTCTTACGCTCAGATACCATCTTGACATCTTCAAGTATTGACTTATTGTATATCTTATTTTTTTGTTCTCTCACATTATAATCAATCACTTGTTTCGATAAAGGGGAAACTCTAAACTAAACATTAACTCAGTAATTTGAATTCTGTTGTTCATGGATGAAGCTGATAATTTCTTCCTATTTGTTTCCATTTGTATTGCTCAGCAACTGTATAATATCCATGTGAGACCATGTAAATATGATTTCAGTAATATATATGTTACACTCAAAATTCCTTTAAAAATTTAGATTAGTCAAAATGTGAAAATTCAACAGATAAGGCAACCATAAATGATTGGTGTTATGATGGTCCGACCCAAATCATTGTCAACAAAACACGCAAGAGACTGATAACCTAGATAAACAATATGCAGGGTTACCAATTCAGGAAGCAGAAATTTACTGAACTTTTAAGCAGACACATAGACCTACCCTTTTCTGAGTGGTGAACTCCAGTAAAAAGACACGAAGTACTTACTTTTTTCCCCGTTTAGCAGGTGATTGGAAAATATACTGAGTTTTTATAAATATATGGAACACTGGCAACCTTGAATATGAAATGACAATCAAGTCCTATTTTACACCTGCTTACAAAAATAAATGGTTAATAAAGAAAAACTCACATTTGGCGTTGTACTCGATAAGGAATATGCGGATATGACATCCGTGGCAGGCCACTAGGTGGGGGTGGGGGAGGGGGCTGTTCTGGCATCGGGCTGGAAACTGGAGGGATCCTATAAAAAACAAAGAAATTTTATTTATAACCCAAAAATCAACACTTTTAAATCAAGAAATAACTGCGTTCTCTCCCTAATCAAATGTTCTGAAATCAAAATTCAATAATGTGTAACTTTGATTTACAGGTATAACCTCAGACTCAAAACACTATCCATCTTAGGTTTGAGGGTTCGAGCCGTGATAATATATTTCTGGCCTCCTCAAATGGAAAGGTATGTTGCACATATTTTCCTCATGTTACCATGTAGATGCCTCATCCCATGGGCCAAAAGTAGGCTGTTTCAGCATCAATATAAGTTTTAAATTTAAAGCGCTTCGAGAATGTTTATCACAGCTAGATAAATAATTCTTATTAATTTCAAAGGATGGCTCTATGATAACAGAGAATCATACAATGCAGGATCGTGTAATTTTTAAAAAGGCCAATCACTTCACTAGGTTTCATCGCCCCCCCCACCCCCCTCAAGATGAGGATCATTTATATCAATCGTTAATAGAAGGACAAGTTTTCTGGCCAAAATTGCATAAATCAATGATATTCCAGAGAACGATAGTTAACTAGTTAAATCAAATATCAAACAAATGTCTCTTCAACACTTCTGTAGGCTTGAGGGAATGAAATATAGCATTACACTGTTATAAAATCATGAGCAGGGTATTCAAAATGGGGGTATACCTGGAGGCAAGGACAGCAGCAGGAACATTAGGACTGCCGTAGGGACTTCCGAATGGACTGACAACATTAGGAGGTGGGGGTCTCATCAAACGATTGGCTGTAAGATATTATAAATTGAATTTTAGACTGCATGGTGTGAATAGAGACCACTACATGTAACAAAAATAATAATAATAATGATGATAATAATAATAATAACAACAAAAATAAAACTACTAAACGCATCTAACAAACAAAATAATGTAGACAAAAAAATATATCAACCCAAAATGCAATACCAACCTCATTTCTATGAACTATCATCAAATTAAAAAAAATTAATCGATGCTTCTTTCTTGTAAAAAAAATAAAAAATTTCAATCAGTTTCCCTACAAGTTTTGGTTGAAAATTCCAAAAATGTATGTACATAAAGCTAAAATCGGTGATAGAGACACGATTGTAATTAAAATATAATACAAATTTACAAAACTGAGAGAAAATTAAGTCTGGGTTAGTTCACCTCACCCTGATACACGCACAAGCAGTTAACAATTAAAAAAAAAAAAAAAAATCGAAACTTTTAGCCCCCAAAAAAAAAAATCCTTATAGAAGAAATTGGTGAAATCAGTTATCTCCCTTCCCAAAGCAATTTCATTTTCTATCATGTTTTGAATCCTTTTTTAAGAATCAATTGCATCCCAGTCCTTCGTTCATTGTTTTGCTATATGAAGACAAACTTAAAATAAGGAAGTCTATAAAGGTGACTTTACTAGTATGGATAATAAATCAAATAAATGCCTGCCATATGCAAATGTACAAACTTGCAAATATCAGTCATATTTCCTAACTACTAATCCCATTGACTGTCTAAGATAGTTATGCCTTAAACTAATGAGTAAGGAAAATAACGAGCCTGGGTAATTACAGGCTCCTAGACTAGTTTGTTCTAGAGGAATTTGTTTACAGGGACAGGTCGCCCTCATGGTGTTCCACCTACTTTGTGGGACGCCTGAGTTGAGTGATCTCCCTTCATTTCAAAAAAAAAATAAATGAATAGCCTTATAAGAAAATAAATGTATGAAATCTAACAGAACAAATGCTATGACAAAAGGCATTATGGAGGTTTTCCCAGGGATCCATCACTTTCAGAGGGATATGTTTGACACAACAAAATCAGCGGAGAAAATCCCCAAATTTCAGAATTTAGTGGAATAGCCTATTATCATCACTGAATTATATAAGCTATGTAGCAATGACTATGAAAATTTTTGTTTTCTATTTTTGTAGGAAATATTACTCTTAAATCAAAGCCCTATCTCCACTGAGTAAAAATCTTTTTGAATTTTGAAAATCCATTAATATATAACAAAGTTATGCAGTTTCAAAGATGTCATTTATTGGGATGACTCACAAAGAGACAAAAATACGGAAAATATGGGATGCCTTTTCTGCGTTTTATTCTGGTTTGTGCCTGTATCTCGCTTAATACGTGGAATTAGATATTAAAACTTGGCAATTTTATGGCAAAATTATCAGAAAATATGATGAAGAAATCAGAAGAGTTCTAACTTGTATAGTTTTAGAGCTGTATGGCTAGGGTCAACTATAAATTTGTTTTAAAATATACATAATATTGATCATTTGGAACTTTTCCGAAGTGTAATCTTGTGTCTACAACCCATACAAATGACACGAAAAATGCCTGCTGAATTATTATCTATCAGTCCTGTGAGACCATGGCTTATGTTAGTTCTAGTATTTATTTGAGGAGAGAGAGAGAGAGAGAGAGAGAGAGAGAGAGAGAGAGAGAGAGAGAGAGAGAGAAGAGAGAGAGAGAGAGAGAGAGAGAGAGTTAATCTACTATCCCTATGACATAACAATGAAACAATACCTTAATTTTTAAAAAGCGCGCGAGGATTTGTGTCATCCGTCGTCGCGAACAAGGTTGCCAGATGACCATGTGTGTGGCCAAATATATAATTTTGTTTCTTTTTTTTTTTTTACATTTTATTCATCTATGTTTGTCTCATTGACATTTATCCTAGTCTATTCAATTTTCTGTTTGTTAAAATTTAGTTCATTTTAGGTGGGCCAATCTTAATATTGAAAGCCATATGATTTTCTATCTAGCCACTTTTGAAGTCGAATTTGGTCAGGTTAAAGTCTGGCCATCTGGCAGCCTTGCCTCGCTCACGTCATTTTCGTGTCGCGCGATGGTGGAGCAAAATGGCCGTCTCCATATTTTCACTCATTGAAATGCAAATTGGGTTGATGTTTTGTGAGAATACGGGAAAAGTACTTATCATAATCGAATGAAATTTGAAATATAAATAGAAGAAATGTGCATATATAACCTTATGATCGACAAAATCTCTCCTCTTTGTAGTTTTAGAAATATTGTGCTCCAAAGAGTAAAAATCTATTTTTAACGGTCTTCTGCTAATCATACGAGTTTTGTCGCTTGACATTATCTAAAATGACCTCTTTTCTAACTGTGTGCCAACTTTCAGTCATATTCAATTATAAACAGCGTCGTAATTAATTTTTAAAAATAGCATGTACGAAACGGCTTCGTCCCATATTTTGTCGTGAATTTGGGCACTTCGTGAGCGAAAAAGAGGCCCAAAGATTTGTGCGGGATAGTCATTGCTAAGCTATGTGACTGCACCTGCGAAAAGTAAAATATCTTTTTAAAACTTTTACAGCTCCAATTTTTGAAAACACAAACCAATCAAATTTCAACATGTGATGAAAAATTGTAAAGGGCTTTTGTCCTATACTATGAAAACAAATGACAGCTAAATGAAACATGTTTGTGTAAAGCCCTCCATGCCATTAAATAATAATAATAATAATAATATAATAATAATAATAATAATAATAATAATAATAAAATAATAATAATAATAATAATAATAATAATAATATATAATAATAAAAAATAAAATAATAATAATAATAATAATAATAATAATAATAATAATAATAATAATAATAATAATAATAATAATAATAATAATAATAATAATAATAATAACAAACAAGAAAAAGAAAATAATTTTTTTTAAAAGTCATACCCATGAGAACAGCTGCTGGGCCGTAGGGCGATATGAGACGTGGAGACTGGGCCACGATGCCAGGATGCATAGGGTGGGATGGTGACGGGGACCTCCCCATCGGTATCACCGGGGATCCTTGACTACCTGGAATACAGAAAGGAAGTGGAACAAGTAATTGGGAGGATCATAGTTTCAAAACATGTTCAAACAAATGATGCATCGTGTCTGCAAAGGAGATTGTATCAATATGTAAGGCATGAGGTGAGAATGAAAATCTGCAAGGGTTGAAACAACAGTACCTTAGATGTCATCGCTAGCATGTAAGCAATAACAAAATATACTTTCTCAAAATAACCATGACACATTACTTGCTGTATTCTAGCAGGCTCTGCAATAAATTACAGTGGAGCCGGGTGACTAAATTTGATCTACATAAAAACTCTCTATCTCCAATGCGCATTGAATTTCAGAATGCTCGGATTCTTACACAATTTTCAGTATCTGCCAAAAAGCTTGTTAAAATCCAGCAAGTACTGTTAAATGTTCTTTAATAAGTATATAACATGACACTGAGAGTGAGTACATTTGAGATGTACATGCCCCTGAGTTTGAAACTTGTCACTAACGATAATTATTATGTGAAATAAATGATGAAATGACAGAATCATAGACTCCATACCTTGCTGGAGACCAGGTATCCTTTCACCCCTGGATACAATGTTGATGGGGGCACTCTCTCCATTGGGAACTGGGGGACCTAGGGGACCAACCCCCATGACAGGACCCTGGGCAGACTAGAGGATAAAGATAAAATAGCTATGGACGTTAGACACAAAACACATAACTGTAACCTATTTTTCAAAAACATATAAAAACAAACAAAACAAAAAATTAATGTCTTATGCTCTCTTTATCGTATCTTTTTTATTGTTTTATCTTTTAAAAATATGAGAGAATAAGAAGAAAACAAGAGAAAACAATTTAAAAAACAAAAACAAATAAAAATAGAAATATGATAAAGACAGCTAACATCTTTTCACAACTGTAAATTCCACCATCAGGGTTGCTAATTCAGGAGGCAGAAATTTACTGAACTTTTAATCAAACACCTAGACAGACCCCTTTCTGAGTGCTAACTCCAGTAAAAAGACATTATGTACCGTCAACCGGGGTTACTTAGGCCACTTCGTAGAATAAAAAAGGTTGCTTTTTAAAAAGTTAAATTCATGAGTGCTTATTAGATCTATTGGATTCTAATTATTTAAAAGATAAAAGCTACATGTAATTTATCTTTTAAAATAAGCAGTCTTGTTTTCAGTAAGTGGCCTAAGTAGCCCCAGTTTATGGTACTTACTTCTTTCTGTTTAGCAGGTCACTGGAAAATATACTGATAGCTTATAACATACTGAATTTCGTAAATACAGTAGAATTACTTTAAACCGAAATTTTGGGGACCTTCTAAACCATTTCGGTTTAAAGACATTTTGGTTTAAAGTAAGTTCCCGTGTTGCAATGTTTTTCAAGGGTTGTAACGATTTAAGAAATTTGCTCATTTAATCGTATCACAGGTTTCCCGTTAAATGAAGTTGTTGAATAAATGCCGTCTTCGTAACCATTAATGTTTTAAAAAAGAATTTTGTGTGTTTTAAAAATATTTTTGGGGGTTTTCGTTTTCAATTCAAAATTGTTGAAAAAGTTGAGTTCGGGATGCCGTGTAATTTACAAATCTCCGTCTTGATCAACTTTTTTTTCATCGACTTCACATAGTATTTTGATTTTAAACTGAAACGTGTAAGCACAGTGCTTTCTTTTAGACAACTTTTAGTAAAATGCAAAGCTAAAATAAGATCGAAAGTTCTTGTGCGATAATTGATAATGAATGATGCGCAGCTACTCAGAGGTGAAGTGAAATGGAAATGAAAAGGCGTGTCAATGCTAAGCTGTCTACTACACATCTCTCTTTTGTTGAAAAGCCATTAGGTTCAAAGGCCTAATTACATAGAACCCCCCCACCGCTCACATACACACATTTAAACAGAGTGGAAATGAAATGGCATTTCAATGGTGAGTTGTCTACCCCCCCTCCTTATCGTCATGTTGAAAATCCAGTCAGTTCCAAAGCATCAACACACGAGCGAGAACATCTCGCTTGCGTTATTCTACACCCCAACTCCCCCTCTTTCCTCATTTTTCGCCTGTCAGTCACCCACTGTCTTACTTTTCCAGTCTGTGCGATTGTGGTGTTGGCCAAGCCCAAGTGCAGTGATTGAAGTGTTTGTCTCCCCCCCCCCCCCCCCCCCCCCCACCCATCACTCTCATCTTATACTTACGCTCTGTTTAATATCGTCGGGCATTATTACGTGTGGCCTCCTTCCGGAATTTTTGAAGAAAAATATAGAGAGAAAAAGGGAAGGTGCTCTCAAGTTGTTTCGGTTTAAAGAAAGTCCTGCTTAGAAGTATTTCGGTTCATCGTAAGAATTAGTACAAAGATAATGAAGAAACTTGTACAATTTATTAAATTCTTTGCGGTTTAAGGTATTTTTCGGTTTAGCTTCTTTCGGTTTAAAGTAATTTTACTGTATAAGGAAAATCGACAACCTTGCATCATTATCACTGGTTTACCCTTACATGGTTTCTGAAAGTTACAGAAGTTCCAACAGGTGGAATCTGCAGGGGCATGGAACCAGGCATTTCCTGTCCAAATGGAGGATCACCTCGCAGCTGGCGTTCCACTTCCTCTGCTGTCAACACTTTGGGCTTCTGGTTCTCAATGGCCATCATGTTGTGCTCAATTTCAGCAAGAGTTGGAGCCTCGTGAGGGATTGGAACTGAAGGTACTTGCCCATGGGGTGTGGCAGGTTTGACATTACCAAAAACCTGGTGGGACAAAGAATCAGTAAATCAGTGCTGGTGGTGACAAAAAGTTGAAAAAGGTGGAAAATTTATAAAGATTGCCTTTAGAGAGAAGGTGTGCGATTAAACGGAGCGGTTATAATTATAAAAGAAAAATTCCGTTTTCGGGAATGTGTAGCGTATAAGTGGAGTGTGCGATTAACTGATGTATGATTAAGCGGAGTAAACTGCATGAGCTTATGAACCATGTAAATACTGAAATATTTTTTTTTAATTGAAAGAACAACCAGAGATTTCGAGATGTTTAAAATAGCAGAATAATCTGATAAAATTGCAGGGGTCAGCAGATTTTTGAAAACATTTCCACATAATAATTTAGGTACAGGAAAGGAAAATTAGAATTGTTCATATCTGAAATAAGAGATATAATGACTGGGTTATAGGATGATTAAAATTTCCAAATAATGCTCTTTTACTTACCCCTGGAAAATCCCTATGTGCAGCTTGCTTGGCTGAGGCAAACAGAGCTTGAAGGGTATTGTTGACAGGCTTCTGGAAATGGCTATCTGAAGGTGAACCCCAGATGTTCTTACCAGGAGAACCCTAAATCAATGATAAGAATGCATGTTTAAGATAAAATATATACTAATAAATGAATGAATATAAAAATTCAATGAAAGGGATGGTTAGTGGGGTAAACCAGAGGAACATTTGGATAATTTGTGGGCTCAATATTTATTTGGCCAATATCAAAATAAAGATGTAAGCTTCCCCCCTCAAATCCCCACCCCCCCCAAAAAAAAAAACCCCAGCAAAACAAGTCCTAAGCGAACACTGATATTAATAAGAATATTACACTCATAAAAATATATATGTTAAAAATAATTGTAAACCCAAGAAAACAAAACAAAAAACTCTCAAGAAAAAAACAAACAACAAAATAATAAATGCTTAAATAGTCAAAATAGTCATGTTTAGTCAATTCTTAAGAAAGAATTTTAAGCATTTCGAGTTCTTAATTCTTAGTGACATATGACATAACTAGCATCATAGTTTTCAACAGGTTTGCTTTAAGCTTCTCAAAAGCAGAAATATTAAACGCAAATTAAAAAAGGTACAACATAATTAGACTAAGGAATAATTTTCTTTAAACACACATGATTTGCTATTTGCCACCAAATGTGTTCAATATGTTCACATAAAAAACGAAGAACATTAAGTATTAATCAAAAAAAAAAAAAAAGAAAAGAAAAGAAAAGACCCCCAACCCCCGACAAAAAAAGTTAAAAACAAAAAAGGACATAACAATTGCATCTGATAGAATAATGACTGTTTCTGGACTTAACCTAAGAATGTAGCAATGACTATCCCGCACAAATCTTTGGGCCTCTTTTTCGCTCACGAAGTGCCCAAATTCGCGACAAAATATGGGACGAAGCCGTTTCGTATATGCTATTTTAAAAAATTAATTACGATGCTGTTGATGATTGATTATGTTTATCGATGAATATGACTGAAAGTTGGCACACAGTTAGAAAAAAGGTCATTTTAGATTATGTCAAGCGACAAAACTCGTGCGATACTAGAAGACCGTTAAAAATAGATTTTTACTCTTTGGAGTAAAATATTTCTAAAACTACCGGGCGTGTAGGTTTTGTCACTGACAAGGTAATACATGAACATTTCTTCTTCTTGGTTGTAAAATTTCATATGAATATGACGAGTACTTTCCCCTTATTTTACAAAACACCATCCTAATTTGCTCTTCATTCGTAAAAGACAAAGCCATTTTGCCCCCCTACAGCCCGAATCACAAGTTCAAAACTATTTGGCACCAAACAACGGCTGAGCGGGTCGTGGCAAAGCGCTTTCTGATTGGTTGACCTCGTTTTAAAGTTCATGACTAGTCAAAATGTCTGCGCGGTCTCACTGGCAGAGGGGTGTTTATCGTCTGCCATTGCATTTGGGTTCAATAAACAGCTGATAATTTGACTGTTTAATTTACAAGAATTTACGAAATTATAATGTTAAAAGTTTTCGATTGCAATATGATCTACAATCTCAGCATGGGTTTAATTATTGTGTCCCAAGTCACGTTCCACCAGTAACCTTTGTCCCCTTGTCCAATTTCTCTTTTCCTTCTATATTTCTTTCGCTTATGTACGATATCTCCTCCCCACTCCCCTCTCTGTGTGTGTGTGTGTGTTATATACTCATTTCTTAATATATTTCTGTGAGTGTGTGTTATACTAATTTCTCTGTGTGTGTGTGTGTGTGTTATATACCATCCAGCTCTAAAATTATATGTTAGAACTCTTCTAATGTTTTCATCATATTCTCTATCAAATTTGCCATAAAATTGCCAAGTTTCAATCTTTTAATCCACTTATTACGCAAGATACAACCAAAGGTCGAAAAAAAAATGCCGAAAAAGCGTCCCATATTTTCTCGTTTTTTTCCTTGTTGCAGGTCATCCAAATAAATGACACCTTTGAAACTGCATAACTTGTTTATTTATGAATGGATTTTCAAAATTCAAAAACATTTTTACTCAGTGGAGATAGGGCTTTGATTTCAGACAAAAATTTTCCTCAAAAAGAGAAAAAAAAAATTTTTCATAGTCATTGCTAAAGAATGCGATTGATAAATTATGCAAAGAAAGGTAGAATATGACTCAGTCCTTACCAAAGATTTATATTCCATGTAAGATTCCATATGCGATTTCCGCTGTGCCTAAGCAGAGAAGAAAAGAATTAATGGTTATACAGGAATCTGGAAAACAAGCTAATATAATAACAGCATCTGACCTACTGCATTTTGAGGTGTATCTTAATAATATTAGCCATTATAAGACAAAGGATATTTGATGGTTCTTCTGTGACGTTTTGTTGCTATTGACAAGGATGATTTTCAAAGTATTATCTTAAAGTAAGAGCCTTCAGTTCTTCAATCAACATACAGTGCACACTTTTTGAAAATTACATCAATTATCATATATTTTATTAAAAAAACATTTAAGTTGTTTTACTTTTAACAGGAAAATTTAAAATAAAGTATAATATGGCCCTGAAATCAACCGCTGACCGTGAACCGAAGACCTATAGCCACCTTCAGTGCTTGCCTATCACCCGGAGTAAACAGCCCACAGATCCTGAGCATCACTCACAATTTTAACAGGATGATTGAAAAAAAGTATCACAATTGTGATATATAATTATATCATTGTCAAAATATTGTGAGAAATACTCAATATCTGGGCCTGACCTATTTGTGTGTTTAACAAGTACTAAGGGTATCTCAGGCCCATTCATACACAGGGGTGAGAATGACTGGTCACAAAAAAGGAGGAAATTTTTCATCGTGAAGATCATGACCCATCCATGCGACCATAACCTATAAATTTGAATTTCACTAAAAATTTATTGAGATGCGATCCAAAATTTGTCTTGCAGCAATTTCTGACACAACTCGGTGGAATTTCAAAAGTTGAAAGTGTAGAGATGATGTGGATTTGTAGTAGTATGGATGATTGTGTGGTGGTGGTTGTAGTAGCTGTGGTAGGAATGATGATGTGGTGGTAGTTGTAGTAGTAGTGGTGGTAGGGATGATGTTGTGGTGGTTGTAGTAGTAG
This sequence comes from Berghia stephanieae, assembly GCF_034508935.2. NCBI lineage: Eukaryota > Metazoa > Mollusca > Gastropoda > Nudibranchia > Aeolidiidae > Berghia > Berghia stephanieae. The sequence continues at coordinate 55,599,250 of NC_088362.1, forward strand.
TGGTGGTAGGGATGATGGTTTGGTGGAGGTTGTAGTAGTGTTGGTGGTAGGGATGACTGTTGTAGTAGTACAGTAGAGCATGACCATAGCGGCACCCGCTACAGCGGGACCATCGCTACAACGGGACCTTACACAAACCCCGCTTTTTTTTACTATATAAATTCAATTACCTGTGCTTGGGTTTAGCGGGTCAAGGAAAGGCCCGAACTTGCTTACAGCGGGAAAAATTGAGCGAGCTGTAGGGCAAGAATTTATCGATCGGCTAAATTTTTCACGCGCCGCGACTCAGCGAGTGACGTAGACTTGGCATTGTCTCTCTCTAACACACACGCCTCCGTCTACCTTTGTCTCGCTCGTGTCTTCACTCACACCTCTCGTGTCTACCCGCACTTCTTTTGCCGCTCGCTCTATTTCTTTGTATGATTGTATGCGTTGACTGGTCAGTCTTGCGGTGATTAAAAGTTGGGCAACTTGATTTAACCCTCTCCTTACCAACTATAGGAAAATCGTCACATTCGTTACGATACAACTAACAGTTTTATTATTCAAATTTCTTTTGTACATTATAAAGTTTAAAGAAAATAAACAGTGTGTTGTAGAGAATGTTTTGCTAAAGAAACTATGTATCGCAAGAATTTTACTGCTGTTATGTCTGAGTGATAAGAAATATATTTTTGTGTTAGTTGGATGTGAAGTTTTGGGGAAAATCTTGAAAAAGGCTGGTAAGAAGAGGGTTAAAAGAGATGCGTTGCACAAGCTAACGCCGTGTGTAAAGCCCTTGGCCAATTAGAGAAAAGAGGCTTGTACGCACGCGGTGGTGTGTACATTTTAATCCAGATCAGCCCTATTGTGCCATTCCTCATTCATTGCAATTGTTGCTGCTCCAGCATACGCATCACTTGCACTCGTTCGAATCGTATTATTTTTACTATTTAAGAACTCGTATCAAGAGAAATACTGAGGAAACAATGGCTACCAAAGGAAAGAGGAAATGTTTCTCACTCGAATTGAAAGCTGAAATAATCAACGAAGTAGACAAGAAAAGGAAGACGAAATCGCAAATTTGCAGGGATTATGAGATTTCATCTGGAACGCTCTATACCTTTTTGAGAGATAGAGAAGCAATCTTGTCAGCAATCAGTAAAGGACAATTCAACCCAGACAGAAAACGTCTCAAGACCACAGGACAAGAAGAACTGGACCGCTGCCTCCTCGTTTGGTTTCATCAAGCTCGGGCCTGTAGCACACCTATTTCAGGCCCCATCCTTTTTGAGAAAGGCGAGGAATTAGCACAGGAGCTTGGTTTGACAGACTTTCTGATGAGCAGAGGTTGGATCGACAGATTTAAACTCAGGCACGGCATTGGCCTGAAAGTAATCAGTGGAGAAGCTGCCTTGGCACCAATAGAAACAACAGTGGAGTGGAGAGGAAAGGAGCTGCAAGAAATTATGAAGGAATACAACAAGAAGGATATTTTCAACGCAGACGAAACTGGGCTTTTTTACAAATGCCTGCCCAACAAGACACTGGCAATGAAAGGAGACACCTGCACGGGTCAAAAGATTCCAAAAGAAAGAATTTCAATCCTTTTGGCAACCAACATGGATGGAAGTCAAAAGCTACCCCTTCTTGTCATTGGAAAATCTGAAAGGCCACGATGCATGAAGAACATCCGAACTCTTCCTGTGACCTACAAAGCGAACAAAAATGCTTGGATGATGGGATCAATCTTCGAGGAATGGCTTCGAAAGTTAGACAGAAAATTTCTCCTTGAAGGCCGTAGTATAGCGCTCATTGTGGACAACTGCAGTGCTCATCCTCGGTTGGACGGCTTGAGAGCAGTGAAACTTGTCTTTCTTCCTCCGAACACTACAAGTGTTCTACAGCCTTGTGACCAGGGCATAATACAGAACTTCAAGTGCCTCTACAGAAAAAGGGTTCTCCGAAGATTCATCACACTTCTTGATGAAAGTGGATCCGATGACGCACACTACAAAATGACTGTCCTCGATGCCATCAACTACTCCGCTGCCGCTTGGGATGATGTGAAACAAACAACTATCGCAAACTGTTTCAGGAAGGCAGGCTTCACACAAGAGGATGGCGACAGTGTGAGTGAAGTTGTAATTGTAACCAACCCCTCTACTGTAACTGACAGCGCAGAGGAACATGAAGCGATACACCTCTTCAACCAAACAGCAAAAGCTCTCGGCATCACTCAACAAACATTTGGAGAGTATGTTGAGGTGGACAGTCACATTCCCGCATCGGAACACTTAAGCCTCAAAGAGATAGCGCTCGCAGCTCAGGAAACAGAAGTTATGACTGCATCCACTGCTACTGCTAGTGCTAGTAAGGAAAAGGACGAAGAGGAAGAAACTGACACTGATATGGAGCCAACCATTGTGTCCAACACAGAAGCAGAGAATGCCGTCAACACGCTGAGGCTTTATCTTCAGCAACACGAGAAGACATCAGAGGAACTTACGCTATTGAGTGACATGGAGAGAAGGCTTGGCAAGATCGTCACAAAGTCAAAGAAACAGTCAAGCATCAAGGCTTTCTTCAAACCTGTTTCGAAAGACAACCATCAGGTGTGATTCCCCCAAGCCCATGAGACGTTCTGGGGGAGGAAGGGGCACACCTTACAGTACAGTCCTTCTAGCCTAAACCCCACCCCCCCCCCCCCCCCCCAAAAAAAAAAAAAAAATTAAAAAAACACACATAAAAACAAACAAAAAAAAACCCCAAAAAAAACAAAAAACAAAACAAAAAAAAAAAGTGAATCAAAGATAGTCCATTTCAGTTTCAAGGCTCATGGGTCACGTTAAATTTATTGACATTCAAGGGAGGTAATCGTGTATATTTTTGGGACATTTTCCCCTGCTTTCCTATAGCGGGAGCTTGCCTACAGCGGGATTTTTCTGCTGGGACCAAAAGTCCCGCTATAGGCATGCTCTACTGTAGTAGTGGTGGTAGGGATGATGATGAGGTGGTGGTTGTATTAGTGGTAGTAGGGTTGATGATGTGGTGGCGGTTGTAGTAGTAGAGGTGGTAGGAATGATGGTGTGATGGTGGTGGTAGGGATGATGATGGTAATTGTAGTGGTGGTAGGGATGATGATGTGGTGGTGGTTGAAGTAGCAGTTGTGGTATGAATGATGATGTGGTGGTAGTTGTGGTAGTGGTGCTAGGGATGATGTGGTAGTGGTGGCAGGGATGATGATGGGGGGGGGGGGGGGGTGATTGTAGTCGTAGTGGTCTTAGAGATGATGTGATGGTGGTTGTAGTAGTAGTGGTGGTGGTGGGGATGATGATATGGTGGTGGTTGTAGTAGTGGTAGTAGGGTTGATGATGTGGTGGTAGTTGTAGTAGTAGTGGTGGTAGTGGTAGGGATGATGTGGTAATATTTGTAGTAGTGGTGGTAGGGATGATGATGTGATGGTGATTGTAATAGTAGTGGTGGTAGAGATGTTGATGTAGTGGTTTTGGTGAGTGTTTTTTTATTCAGTGATGATAATAGCAATTTGTCAAAAAGGAGGAAAATTTATCGGTCTATCGATCAAACACAAGCAAAGAAACCTAGTAGTTATTCAGCTTATAAATACAACCAAAGAATCTCTCAAATTCAAAGCCATAGTCCAAAGGTAAAAAGAAAAAAGATTAAACTAAGCCAATCACCATTGCTTTATTCAAATATTATCTCTATATACCAGATTATTTAATGGATGGTTGCAAGAGAGAGAGAGAGAGAGAGAGAGAGAGAGAGAGAGAGAGAGAGAGAGAGAGAGAGAGAGAGAGAGAGAGAGAGAGAGAGAGAGAGAGAGAGAGAGAGAGAGAGAGAGATTAAAAAGGCAATAGGTATCTACAAGAGAGAAAAAAATCCAGACCCATTTGTCCCTCCCCTTCCCCTTCAACCATCAACTAACTAATCAAAGACCATGATCGGTCTTCTGTACTATTGTGACATCTGGTGCCATACTGTCTGGCCCAACGTCATAAAAACGGGACTGTCATCAAATTTCACGAGACTGAGCACAGGTGTCAAAATATGACATAAGGCATAATGGTGATTTTGTGGTTTTGAGGAAAATATTTGACAAGGCAAATTTGAAAAAGGAGGAGATGGGATGGGCGGAGATAAAATACCATTTAGGCGGAAATCCGCCTTTAGGCGGAAGATTCTCAGCCCTGATACAGGAAATAAATAGTCAATGGGACGAAACGGGATAAATGACAAGAAATATTCTGATTGGTTTTAATGTTTAGTAATGGACGAACCATCAATTACTGATTATAATTTTAAAAATTATATCACAAAATAAAGGCAATTGCTACCAAAACAATTACGGTTTCTTAATTGCTATATCACTACATCTATAAAGCACTAAACCCTTTTAGAGTACAGATATGGAAAGCAAAATAAAATATTCAGGGATCTCAACTCATTTTTTTTAAAAATAATTTTTAAAATAGCAAGAACGCACCCCTGGAATAGGCCTTCCAGTGGCTGTAAAAAACCCTTTGGCATCCCCATCATCGACCATCAACCGGTTAATGGACTGCTCCAATTCATCCTGCAGAGAAAAGAGAAAAAATCAATTAGCTGTCATACTCATAATGGAAGCTCAGCACTAAAATCATTCATAATGATGCACTTAATTGATCATATACATACAATGGAAGGAAGTTGCATACTGTTTAACCTCTTGAGTGCCGACACTCTTTATTTTTCGTTCTCATCCCAGTTGATGAAGAGAAATTCTGTGATTACAGGTTGCACCACTGTTACTATTGTTGATATTCAGCCCACTTGTAAAGGAATAGATAATCCGGGTTACTATAAACAATGTTTTTTGGTTATTGATTGAATTTTTAAAAAAAAATATGCAGGGTACACTTACAAAATAAGAAAATAAAATAGGATGATATGCAGGTTTTTCTCACAATAATAAAGAAAACATAGGAAAATTTAATGGCCTAAGTTAAGTCATTTAATTTATTTAAATGGTGTTTTATATCCAATACACACATTTGGTGTGGTACAGATGATAGCACGCAGGTATACACATTATCTGAATAGCTATCCCATACACTCTTCCTATCCTCATTGAAAAAGTTTGTCAATGAGTGCCGGCACTCAAGACTGTGTTGTGTGTTCCGCGCAGAGAGGCAGCAGTTCACATCGCTCTGTGTTTTTGTGGTTTTTTCCTGGGATTTTAATAGAAAACCTTTAAAAATTTTATTCCAACAGATTCTTATTCTTTCGAGGAACAGCCTGTTAAAAATTGTTCATTTTAATTAATAGCTTTCAAGAGGCATAATTTAAAGAAAAGCCACATGTATTGAATTTAATGAGCAATTTCATTTGAATCAAGATTTTACAATTCAGTGTCCACGGCTATCTTACTCGCTGTGATTAGTATTTTAACTACATCGTCATTTTATAACCTAGTGTCATCGCCTAATTATGCGCAAGGTTCTGTGATTAGTTTTTACCACCCCCATTTTTATCAATCAATGGATCAATTTAATAGCTGCTATTTTTGAAACAAGTTCTTGCAACTTTAACTACCCCACACAGCGTGACACATATTTAACACCATCATATCGCCAATGTTCATCCTCGATGAAAAAAATATATTACCACTCTCTTCGTCCATTGTTTCATTTGTTTCACCTCCACCAAAGTCTTCATCATCACAGTCTGAGTCTTACTTGTTTAAATGGCCCTATCATCAGCGAGCAGGCAAAAATTATTGCTGACAAGCTTGGAGTGGCAGATTTTCAGGCGAGCAACGGTTCACTCGAGAGAATTAAAGAGTGACAGGGCTTTACCCTGATGATAAAGATCTGAAAAAAATGTCTATGAAACAGTGTAAGATACATTTTTTCAAATCTTTATCTTATACCAGAGCCTGCTCTTTAATTTATCATTTTCATAATGTCTTCAAAGTAGCCTGTGACGAGTCAGCTGAGCACTGTTTATGATCAAAACAAGGAGAAAACACATTGAAAAGGGAATGTGTGACTGGTAAAACTTTTGTCAACAGGAAAAATACACATTCTAATGTGGTTGGGACATGTGGTCTTGTGGTATGACATTCGTTTTCAGATCGGAAGGTCCTGGGCTCCAGCCGCGTTCAGCGCAAGTTGAGTCCTTGGGAAAGACTCTTTATTCACATTATCTCACCATACTCAGGTGTAAAATGAGTACCTGGCCGTTAACAGTGTTGACTCTGCCCCCAAAAAATTTGTAAAATCGCCTAACAGTAAAGAGCCTTTTCCAAGGACTCAACTATCTGTCATCTGCATTTTTTGCGGCCGGAAAATTTGGCAAATTTCCCAAAATTGGTAGTTTTTTGTAAAAAAAAAAAAACAAAAAAAAAAACAGCCAAAGCAAATTAACGAAAAATAAGGTGCGAAACTGAGAAATGTTGCAGCTTTACCTGGGCCTAAATTCTAAACACGAACAACCACAATTTGACATTGATGATCACTTCAACATTACATCGTCATGCTTAGGAGCACTGTAGAAATGCTTTATTATTATTACTATTATCATTATTATTATTATTAATATCGTCATCATGATGATAATTATTATTGTAGTTATTATTATTATTATTAGTGTAGTAGATGTAGTCGCAGTTCTCCTTCCTCACATTAGTATAGTAGAAGTAGTAGTAGTAGTAGTAGTATAGTTCTTCTTATCATTATTATTATCATTATCTTTATTAGTATTTAAATATTACTGAGTATTAAAAATTGGTAACTTCCATAAAATTTCGTATTTTCGTAATTTGCCATGAAATTTGTTTAAAATTTGTAAAATTACGAAAAATTCTTAAGATTTGGCAGATATGGAGTAGGCCCAATATATGACTGAGTTGAATGTTTGACAGTGTATGTGTTCTATTCCACAGTATATGTCTGTGTGTATTTTGTGTGTGAGTGTGATTGTCTGAAAGTTTGGGCGCATAAAACTTGTTACGATACGGAAAATAATAAATGCAGCCTCCTTTAATTGTAATAAAATGTCTATTTATTTTTCCAAATAGTGTGTTAACTTTTACCGGGAGGCTTAGTTCTGCCCGGCAAATTTTTTGGCAAATTTTGGACTTTTTGACAAATTTTGGCAATTTTTAGGCCCCAACTTGGCAAAAAATGCAGATGACAGAACTATGCACCAAGCGAGGCTCAAACCCAGAACCTTCCGATCCAAAAGTGAGTGTCAGACCACAAGACCACATAGCCGAAAAGATATGCAGAAGAAAAAGAAAAACCTCTTGAGTGATGGAGGAGTATCCCCTGTCCATTGTGACAAATCCTGAATCCTTGGTACGGTTTTCATCGTGATCAAAGAAAGCAGAACCCTCCAACTCGCATGCCATCCGGTTGTGCTCATCTTCCCAGTCAAATTCACCTGGATGACAAATATTAAATCATTATCTATTCCGAGAAAAAAAAAATATCACGATATATACATTGTGAAAGGGAAAGAGTAAATCATAGGACACTTTCTTTGAGATGATATCATGAATAAGAGAAACTGAAGTATCATGAAACAAAGAGTAGAAGCAATCTTAATAGAAAGATTAAAAAATTCCATGCATAACGATGTTCATAAAAAGTAACAAAATTAATAGAGAACACAATTTCCTTATCAAACTTTGGTGTGTAAATACAAACCCAGACCATAAAAAGAGTCAGCCAAATAATCATTCTTTAAATATTAGACTTAAATACTCTTAGCATAGAACATCCTTTTTTGGAATGAGTCAAGTATTTCTATTATATTATTATTATTAATATTACAATTAAAATTATTTACTACATTACCATCTTCCAAACCCCCAAAGGTTTCTTCATTAAGGATATCAAAATCCTCTTCATCTTCTGGTGCTTGTATGAGCTCATTCTCTTCATCCATCAGCTTGCCACCCCCGAGAGTCTGAAAATCAAAATTGGATAGATGTGTTTTAGTTTTATACATTCAAAGTGTTGTAAAATCTAAGATAGATAGATAAGAAGAGTGGACAGCAAAGGCAAAGGGTCACGTAGTCCGACTTAGGACCATTAGGACCTGCAGTATTGCAGTACTAGTGGCGAGTTTTGGGGACTATGACTTTAGAGTTCGGCTCAGAATCCAGAACATTTAATCATGAATCTGAATCATTCGCTTATCAATCAAAAGAGATAGAAAAGGTTCGTAGGATTTGTTGTGATGACACCATGCTCCTCAACGAGTATGAGAATGAATGAAATGAAATTGAAACGAGGACATTTTCACAAAACAAATATATCAAACAAGGCACAAACAAGCTGACAGAGAGAGAGATAATACAACAATAATAAATCTTGACCGTCACACATGTTCTCGATTGGTCAAGTATTACAAATAATACGAGCACACACTCACAGCAAACATCGTCTCCTCCAGGTTCCGCGAAAATTCCATGTTTACGCCATGTTACTTCTAGAATTACTGGAGAAACTCTCGAGTAATATTTTATTTTCTGTTCATTATGAAACTTCAAAAGTTCATGTTTATCTTCATTATAATTGATTTAATATTCATTTCGTAAATATTTTTATATTCAAATTTTGTCATTACACTATATTTCAATACATAATTTATTAGCGTTTTCTAATTGTTTTGAAAAGGCTATATTCTGTTTTCCGACCCCTCCGCCATTTATCGTAAAATAACGTCAATGCATCGGACATTTCCGGCCTGTTAACTACTGGCGAGGGAGAAACCTTTATTTCTCAGTATTTCATGAATTTCTTTCTATTTTTCCATTGCTCAGTGTTACACGACTAGTCTGTTTCACGTTTGATATCCATGATGTAGCTAGGAACCCTTTAGAATCAGCGAAAAACCTAGGTGATGTCTGAGGTGGATATCGCCGGAGATTTACCGAATGGTGACGAGTCTGTCTTCGTCGACGAGCATCAGCACGGCTCGGAAACTCCCTCGGAGTCGGCAACAGAAGTGTCTGTCACTTCGCCTCAACAGAATGCAATATCAGCAGCTGGTCATGTGTTCGTTGCAACTTCGCAAGGTCTTATAAGTGCTCAACATTTTCAAGATGCTGCTGCAGCTGGAATAAAAACCACCCACATTGTAATTCATGACCAAACTCTTGATCAGTTGGCAGAAGCAGGTTTGAAGACACCAACCACACCCATCCCACCACCAACACCTGCAACACCGCTTAGTCGAGAAAAAGGATTTCGCTATCAATGGGATGACTCCGTACATGGCGATATTCTACCTGTACGTTGCAAAAACACAAATGGGGAGTTATTCAAATCAAAATTTGGTTCAGGTAAGGGAGCAAGAAACGAAAAATAAGTAGGATTAGAATGTATATTATCATTATCATTTCATGATGGAAATTATCTGTGCATTTCCAGTTATGAGTATCATATTTGAGTATGAGTCTAATTCTAATGACTTATGATGATTTCACAATGACAATAACTAACCATCATACAGCTCCATTTGGTCTATTAACAGTAACAGTCGCTATTGGCTGCACTACTCAATATTCATTTCAACGTCGCCTGTTAGGCGTCCTCCTATTTGTTGATAGTGATAATAGCACTCTCACTCTCAATACGATATTCGTCACTGCCTAACCAGGTACTCATTCACACATGCGTCAAGTGAGATTTGATAGACGTATATTGTAAAGTGCTCCGAACAAATAATGCAAAAGCCAATGTTTTGTCATCATTGCCATCCATCCGGCCACCGACCACGCTCAATGTCGTTTGGCATTTATATCAATACGATTGACTAACCACCGAGAAAAAGTAAAAGTAAGCCATTTGGCCCCTTTTCATCGCCCCAGTCTCTACTGGTATCCCTAAACTTTAGCTTATAGGTACTTACAGTACAGGGGTGATTGTCTAAATGCAGGGTGGTTGAGAAGCAGAAGAAAACGGCCATTTAGACGAGGTTGATCAAGAGCAAGATGAATAAGTTATGAACATATTTATATCACTGATTTTTTCAACAGATTCATAATAACTACACTACACACTGCTTTTGTCTGTTCCACCAGAAGGCCTATTTGACCTAATTTCGAATTGCAAAGAGTGCACGTTGTCTGGCATCCTTTTTGTACTGGTTTTTAAAAAATATCTGTCACTGACTTCTAACCTTAGGTATCTGTATGGTAGGCGCTGAAGAAACCAATGGTCTGGTTGTATTTCAGCAGCGTCCTCATTGGGCGCGGGCCCATGTCAGTCGGGCCTTGAAATCGTTTAGGTATGGTGCCATGATGACCAGTTTATCCAGCCCATTCCACTCCGAGATAGTTATAATGAAGAAAGAATTTCTGTAGTTTTGTGTTCTTGTCTGTGGGATTTTGAACCAGATCGAATTGTTTGTGGCGTATCTCTCAATGGGGTTTTCGGTTATGTGATTGGCAATAGTGAGTGCTCAGATTTTTCTTTTGTTTGGACATGGCGTGAAAAAGGAGTCTGCCTTTATTGATGGTATTTGGTCTCTTATAATCTTGAACATGACCTAACCTAGTCATTCACATATCCTGTGATTGGGTCTAATGTGTTTTAAGTGCTTTACCTAAGGTCATAAGGCCAGAGTTTTCTGATCATTGTTACTGAGCCAGCCATTAACTACGCTCAACATCACTTGACTATGTCATAAGTCAAGGTAATGTATCGTTCCAACATGTTTACAGACATGATGTTGCTGCTCATGTGGTCAGATTAAGAATTAAGATTTTTGCAAAATACACATATACAGTGGTGCTTCGTGTTTAACGGCATCAGATATAACGAGAACCAGGGAATAACTAGACTTTTATGTATGCCAATCTATGATACCATCAAAATCAAACCATCAGTTCATCATTCGTGTTGGTTCTTGAGCTCACAACTCATTGTGTGACAGGAATATGTTTTGCCAAGTTCTTATTTTTTTTTTTTTTTCTTCGTTAAAGTCTGTTTAATAAATTATTTGAATGATGTTTTGAACCCATTTATATTTTGGTATTTCTTTTCCGAACCAGGTGGTCGGGGGAAATGCATCAAGGGAAGTGATAATTTTTGGTACACACCAAATGAATTTGAGTCAGCTGCTGGCAGAGCAAGCAGTAAGGACTGGAAGAGAAGCATTCGCTATGGGGGGCGGACATTGCAGTGTTTGATAGAAGACAACATTCTACAGCCCCATGCCACTTCTTGTACATGTGCCTCCTGTTGTGATGACGAGGCTGTGGTATGTTCTTAAACTTAAACCCATTTGATTGGGTTGGTTTTTTTTTTATCCTAATCCGCTTGCTGGATGCAAAACAAAAAAAAATAATTTTTAAATGGAAGTAATGATGTGATTGTTCCTTTAAATTGTTATTTGAGCAGACAGTCTGTTTTTATAAATAGTTAATTCTGAATTCGTAATGGGGGGGAGGGGGTGGCCCTCAGGTTTTTACGAAGCCTAAGGATTGAGAGTTTTTGACAAGATGAGGGTTGTTTTCATTAATTGATATTTGAAGGACGAGTTTTCTGACCAAAATTTTAAATAAATGTTTTTTCAGTTTAAACCGTGGAGGTGGTGCACTTTTTGACATCATCATCAAGCTGAAGATGATTCCTCAATTACTAACATACAGTCATGAGCAGATCACTGTCACTAACTTTTTCTAATCCAGTAACTAAAATTACAATACAGCAATACCTTCATTTTCTTTACACCCACCTCTCCCACTTTTTTTTAAAAGCCCCAATTTAATCCCCATTGGATTTGTCTTGTAGCTTCACATTTGTCGTTGCTTATCCTTTATTTTTTATTGTTGATTTATGTGATCATTTTACAGATGTTCTGGGGATGTCAATATAAATGTATATATATCCATTTTGTATTACTCGAAATTTAATGATTCGAGAATTACTGGTCTTAAACCCTTTTTAACTGCTATAGCTGAGTAGTGGAAACGTATTCCAAATTGCGTCAATGCTGATAAAGTTAATTTTCTGTGGTTGGTGTCATGTATATAAATGATATGCTTTAAAAAAATATTTATTGCTTGTTCATTCAGTTGGTAGAGCATTAGCTTCACAATCAAAGGGACCATGATTGAACCCAGTTTTTTTATGACCCCCCTGTCCACCCAGCAGTAAGTGGGTAGCTGAGTTTGTTCAATTTGGTGGAAAGGAATTTGCAGTAGACTAGCATTCTATCCAAATGGTAGCAAGCAATTGCTACTGTCCATTTCACGCTATAGAAACTGGGATAAAGTCCGGCTCCATGGGCCTAAGTGCTCTGAAGGACTACATACTACATGTAATTAATTGAGGAACTTTTATGATAGTGATTTTATCAAATACATTTATGTTATTATCTCTATCAGACTGGTCCTGTCCGCCTTTTTGTGCCTTATAAAAGAAGAAAGAAAGAATCAGAGGAGGGTTCTTTAGTTTCACCACCTAAAAAAGTCAGTCTTTCATCTTCCAAGGCTTCAGTTGGCTTGACTGTCCCAAAAGTGGAAGTAGATCAAAACAGTAAGTCTTCCTTTTTTATAAAAAAAAATAAAAAAATTATGGAATGATAAGGGGAGGGTTCATATGCATAGTCCATATGATATTAAAAAGTCAAAATTGTTCTCAAGATAATATGTAATCTTGATATACTTGTGATTTTTTTCTGAAAAGCATATGTTGTTACGGTTTGTTGTTTTTTGGGGGTTTTTTTTCGCAATCGCATTCATCATTTTCATTCATAATAAGTGATTGCTAAAGACAATGACTTTTGAATTTTAAGACTACTGCTTCCATTCTGAAAAAGGTAATATTACATGAATAGCTTAAAATCATTTCATTATGATCATGTCAGGTGAAAAATTGTTTGTTTATAGTCAAATGATTTCTCTCAAATTTATTGGGTGTTTTTTTAAAGATCCAGGTCAAGTTATTGTACCAATAGCCTCGGGTGCAGGGTCTGCCCCTTTGCAGAACACATCTTCCATTCAAAATGTTGCTGTGCAGAACCACGACAGTAAAGGAGAGATGGTTCATATTGTGGCAACTGATGCACAGGGAAATCTAGTCGCTGGAGGTCAGTTTATGAATAGTGTTGTTATTGTCATCTGATCTTATCTCATCTTATCTTTTAAAAGGCTGACTATATTATAACAAGAAATGAAGTCAGTAGGAAAGTTCCCGGCGGGGTTGCACCAGTAAGGTCACTGGTCCTTGCCTCCATCGCTGTCTCAAAGTTTTTATTCTCTGTTGTCTTCTGGCACTTTTCTACTCACTTCATTTCTTGTTATTATCAACATAAGTGCCTGCTCCACTCTTTTTTCTGAATTAAAAATTCTTCCCAAATACCAGAGCATACTCAATGTCTATTTAGCTTAAATGCTGGCCAACTAATTTTGTGGCATTTGTGTGTGTTGAACCCATGACCTCAAGAAGTCGGGGAGAAGTGGCTCTCGATAGACTAGAATTTAAAGCAAATTTTTACGGGGTCGTGGATAGCTCATACGGTAGAGTCATGTTCTCCCAAGCCATAGTTGTTGTACCAGTAAGGTCGCAAGTCCCCATTGTCGCTGAGAAGTTTTTATTCTCTGTTGTCTTCTGGCACTTTCCTACTCACTTCTTTTATATTGGCAATTGCCTAAAAATAAACCTTTGAAAATCTCATTTAGTAACTTAGTAATCAGTTACAGTCGACTACGCTTGTAGCGATGTCGTCAGGGGACCAGAAAAAAGATCGCTACATCTGAAGTTCGCTACAGCCTTTGGAAGAAAATTCAAGGGAAATAATTCTGACTATTCAACTTCGTTGTATTGAGTTACTGCCCTTATCTTGACAAAAATTCATCGTGACCACTGAGACAAATATTAGGTTTTTTTGTTTTTTGTTTTTTTTTAATTTAATTTTTTTTTTTTGTGTTTTTTTTTTTTTTTTTGTTTTAAAAAAACATTTTTTTTTTTTTTGATTTTGTTTTGTTTTGTATTTTTTTTTAAAAATTCTTTATTACATTTTTTATTACTTTATTCAAATAAACGGAACGATATCTGTATGTGAAACCCCATGCCAGGATGGTGCCACATTTGAGACATCATTATTAACTCTGCACAAGAACGAGACAAGGGGACAAACACATATATCTCTTCAAAGAAAGCACAACGCGTTTTCCTCCTGTCGCCATTGTTAAGTCGAGTTGTAGTTGTAGTCTGTGGTTGAGGCAACACACTTAATACACTGTACACTAGACTACAACACATGCGAGACAGCACACAAAGGCACTTGGAGAAGTGAGAGAGGTATATATATAGTAAAAGAATAGAGTGAGAGTTCGTTTCGCGTTCATTTCGCTCTACTCTGATGCAACACACAAGACAATCAGCACACACATATTATATCAGTGGTACGTTACACACACAAAGTGTATTGTATGTGTTGTATTGACACAGGTGCTTGGCGAAGTGAGAGAAGCAGTGAGGAGAGTGTGTTTCGCCGTGCCGCTCGTGACATCGTTACAACTGTTATATTTTTACTATAAAGTATTATGGTCAGGGATAAGAATACGCATCACTATAACTGTCACGACGGATGTAGCGAAGTCATTACAACCGTTTGTATTTTATTGAGTTACATGGGTGCCTGTTCTACAGAAAAAGATCATTACTTCCGAAGATCACTGCAACCAACTTCGCTACAAGTGGAGTGAACTGTATAAAGATTTATGAACCTCTCTCATCCAATTCCAAATCTGAGTGGAGCAACAGAACTTGTTTTCATTTCAAAGTTATATTTTGTGACATGGATGGTCATTATTTTCGGGTGTAAAGTTTAGGTTTTGACCTTGACACAGAGCCAATCCCTTTTTGATATATTTTTCTCTCCATTTATTTCAGATGCTGTGGTGATGACCCCATTCTCCCTGGCCCAGGCAAATCAGAAGGCAGGAGGGGGTCCAGTTGTCACAATGGATGTCATGGAGCAGAAGAATTGGTGGCAGTTGGAAGAGGTTACACATAAATCTATTCTTTTTTTTATCTGGGTGGGGTTCCTGACCTCCCATAGTGGGCAGGGGGGTACATACTGTGTCTTCTATCCCCTTATATCTGTTTTCCAACATGCTTTCTGTCTTTTTCTTGGAATGAGATTACTTGGTTTTGTCCTGGCTCTGGCCGGAGTCCTAGCTGGGAGGGAAACAGTCAAATGCATAGTTATTATTTTGGGAGATGATATTTGTTATTTTGAATGTATAATGGAAGCATTTGAGTGTATTCCTCTTTGTTGGATTTTGTGTTTGTGTCCGGATAAGACTTATAGGTGATCTCAAACTAAGTACATTGGTGGTATGCTCTTGGAATCTACATCTGATCCCTATTTGTTCCCAGTTCCCCTATGTCTTACTTTTTCTTTGGTGATTTAATTGTAATTCTAGAACTTTTTACTATCCGATTTTCTTCCTTTTTACTGGCGCTGATATAACCTAAATGTGTTGCAAGCGCCGTAAAACCCTTAAAGACAAAAAAAAAAAAAAAAATTTTTAATACTCGTTTGAACATGCCTCTGCATTTAATTACATCATTTTGATGACTTTTGTTTCCCTTTTTCATTACGCTTAGTCCAGCTAATCTGATTTCTTTTCAGAAATCAATAAAATCTGGTTGTTATTGAAGGTGAATATAATAACGATAATAATAATGGACTCTAATAGTTATAGAGCGTACAATATCCTCAACTATCAGACTCTTTGCGCTTATTAGTAAATAATTAAATCTGTAATTATATGTGTGTGAATACTTAATTTGACAGTATTTGATTTCTTAACTGATGTAAATCCCTCTCTCTCTTTCTCTTTATTTTCTGTAGATGGCTAATAACCTGCTTCAACAGGCCCAACAATTAAAAATTATGATAGAACAAGTCAAGCAGCAAAGTCTTATTGCAAAAGACTCTGCTGTCCAGCAGCTTCGGGCTCAAATGGAGAAAGAGAAGCAAGACGTAAGAGATTATTTTATAAGTTTTTCTAAATTTCATCTGCCTTTTATATTTGTACATGTAAAGTCCCTTTATTTAAAGCATCACTATCATTTTTCGCTCTCAACTTGTCATTGGTCTTTTATTATTATTTTATCATTATTGTTGTTGTTGTTGTTGGTGTTATTATTATTATTATTATTATTATTATTATTATTATTATTATTATTATTATTACTATTATTATTACTATTATTATTATAAGAAATGTTCCGATTACGATCTGATCTTAAGTCCACTTGCATAGGATGATTATTATTGTTTTTGTTGTTTGTTTTTTAAAAGAATTTATCTTGTTCTTGTTCTTGTTCTCCTTTATCCTCTCCATCTTTCACAACATTCATTTATAATGTATGGCCCACTTTACTTCACATACATAACATGACCAGTGGACCTTTTGACCAGAAATTTAATTTGTCTTTACTTACGAGTTTAGATGATGTGTTTGTGTATATATGTGTGTGTGTGTGTTTCAGGCAATCAACACAGTACGCATAGAAGCTCAGATGAACCTGTCCCGTGTCATCATGGAAGAACGTGCTCATAGAGACATGGCATTACAACAGTCCTTGGCACAGGCACGAGCTGAGATCCAGGATTCTGTTACAGTCATAGCTGATGACAAGGTATGTGATTTACTATGGTAGCTATGTTAAAACTGTTATCTGTTCTTATATTAATACTCTGCATTCTGGGTGGGGATCCTGACCTCCCATAGCGGGCAGGGAGGTACATACTGTGTCTTCTATCCCCTTATATCTGTTTTCCAACATGCTTTCTGTCTTTGTCTTGGAATGAGATTACTTGGTTTTGTCCTGGCTCTGGCCGGAGTCCTAGCTGGGAGGGAAACAGTCATGCATAGTTGTTTTGGGAGATTATATTTTTTTCCTTGTAAATCATCTCTCTGTTATGTATTATTATTTTTATTTTGAATGTATAATGTAAGCATTTGAGTGTATTCCTCTTTGTTGGATTTTGTGCTTGTGTCTGGATGAGACTTGTAGGTGATTTCAAACTAAGTACATTGGTGGTATGCTCTTGGAATCTACATCTGATCCCTATTTGTTCTGTTCCCCTTGGTCTTACTTTTTCTTGGGTGCTTTAATTGTAATTCTATAACTTTTTACTATCCCATTTTCTTCCTTTTTACTGGCGCTGATATGACCTTAATGTGTTGCAAGCTCCGTAAAACCCTTAAAAACAAACAAACAAAACAATACTCTGCATTTTAAAGATTGAACGATATATTTATTTACCTTTAATAGCGATTAAACGGTTTGTGCACATCGCGTTTGCTAGATTTCAGGATTTTTGCAATGCAATCACCCAAGTAATTTCATCACTAGCATCCCTTGGGTCCTTTCTTTATACCAAGTTTTCCCAAGGGAATGTTGTGTTCTGATGAGGCTATTGGGTGGATTTGCGATTGTACACGAATGCGGCAACTAATTCATCATCTGGATAGATCATCAGTGTCAGTGCATGACATAATCAGTCAGAAGGTGAAAATTTTGGATTTGCATTTATATTTTTTTCTGAAAGAATATGGCCACCAGAGCATTTTAATCTTTATTTGAAGTAAATCGGGTGATTTTTCATGAAGGTATGGGAAAGGCATCCTGCAACTTTTCTCTAATTTCATACTTTTTCAACTTGACTAGCTGTAAAAAATATTTAAAAGTGAAATTAAGTTTTTATATTTCCCGAAGATGTACAAAACGGGTTGATTTAATCAATTATGACAAGAACTCATTTTTGATAAAAATTGACCTTCTAACTAAACTTGGCGATATCTCAGTTCAAAAACTTTTCACCGTCCGACTGATTATGTCGTTCACTGTAACATATGTATAGTAATGTGAGACCATTAGAAAAGGAGAGGGCCAAGTAAAAGTGTGGGAGGATGTTTTCTCTATTTTCTTACATTGAAAATTCTTTCCACTTGTCTAATTTTCATTGCTAGAATTAGAATGATATGTCTGTTGGCTTGTTTTGGGATTTTAATTCCAACATTTTGTGAAAAAGACATGAGTTTTGAAAATTTATCATTGATTCAAACATTGATAATGATGAGAACCAAGTCAACTTAATAAATTAAGATAGGTGGCTTTTCATGTCTCATGAAATATGAGAGTAGCTATACTTATTTTTTTCCAAATGTCTCGATTTTTTGGCAAGCAATCATTTGATTTT
Source organism: Berghia stephanieae (assembly GCF_034508935.2). NCBI lineage: Eukaryota > Metazoa > Mollusca > Gastropoda > Nudibranchia > Aeolidiidae > Berghia > Berghia stephanieae. The sequence continues at coordinate 55,617,475 of NC_088362.1, forward strand.
TTCCCCAAAGGAGTGGAGTTTGCAGCTGTGCTATTATGACATTAGACTAAGTTGATCCTTTTTTTTTTTTCCTTTTCAAGGGTACTTACAATGTGTCCTGGCCAGCTGATAGTCAACAGGGTAACATCACCATGGTGATGGCACCAGAGGAAGAAGACGAGGAGGCTAAGGATCCCAAGGACAGACTATCATGATGAAAATCAAGAGTGTGACTCAATACAGTTAACACTCGTGTGACCCAGGCATTTAATTCGATTCATGTGCTGAAGCGATTTGCAAGTTGCTGCAGAATCGTAATTTGATGATATACGAGAGAAAATGGGATTTGCATTTCTTATCAATCAGTGCTTATGGTTTTCTTAGGAACCGTGGAAATCCGTTATTTTTGTGTCACAGGAAGAATTTCCTTCTTTTAAAAATTATATAACCCCCCTTTCAATCAATGTACTGTCAGTGGGAGAGTTGACGCGTAGTGAAACATACAGGTTCAGTTTTCATCTCAGTTGCTCTAAAAGTGCTGTTTAATGCAGTAAAAGTGGGGGGGTTTTAAGCATTGTTCAAAATTTTTGTCACCTTCAGCAAAGTCCCAGGTTTGAGTTTTTGCTGAGACTGAGATGAGGGTCATTTAAATCGATATTTGAAGGACAAGTTTTCTGGCCAAATTTTTATATATATATTTCCATAGTACGACAGAGCACTGATAATGTCATGAGATTATTTGCAATGAATCGTGTACACATTTTAGGCATACTTGCCAACCCTTTCGCTTTTGGCGGAATCATTCCTATTTTCACTCTTCCATTTTGTACTATTCCGCCATTGTCTCTAAAATTTCCTAATTTAAAAAAAGTGAGTAATGCTAGTAAATGGGGGGGGGGTGAAGTGGTGAAAATCCTATTTTTTGTCTCAAATTCTTATTTTTAGGTGTCCCAATTTCACTTTTGGAATGTGAAGGGTTGGCAGGTCTGATTTTAGGTTTTAATGACTCTTCTATGTTTTCCTCTGAGTGTTGATGATTTTCTAGAGTCATATGTTTCAATTTAAGTGGATATGTCAGTAGCAGACTTGCCTATAATCAGGTTCAGTAATTTGGTCTACATTATGATACCAGTACGATCGTTTTCACGGCGCTTAATAATTATCTAGGCTCTCATTATTTGTTGTCTAATAGAGAACTGTTCACAGGATACACATGCTGTTAATAGAAGGTGCTTATATATATGTCTTTCTGATGAGGGATGTCAAAGCACAAGCTTTCCCTCTTATTCCTTGTTACAGGAAAATAATAATGATATAATATGGAGTATGGTGATGGTGTTGTAGGGGAATGGTAAAAAAGAAGGATGGTGATTGAAATATTAGGAAGGTTGTTGTGGTGATTATGGTGTTGATGATTGCAATGTTATTAGTGTACATGTGTGTCCGTATGTATATATGTCAATATATTATGTCTTCATTTGTATTATCATAAATGTGTAACCAAATGACAAATTGCCACTATTTTGAGGACAACAAAGACATATTATTATTTAATGTAATGGTGATTAGCCAATGTACTAATATCATTTTTGTTTTTGAATGGACGGTCCCCTTCGGAAAGGGGAATTTCTACTCCATTGGTTAGGAGGATCTTTACCTTCTGTCTCTACTATCACTATCACTCCTAACACCATAAGATCTGTTGGGACGCTTATGTGGCTTTGGACATTTTACTTTTTGGGATGAGAATGCTTGACCTTGCCCAAGCCCTGACTTTACTGAGAGCAAAGCAGTCAGATGGCCGGTTTTTTGGGTTTTTTTGTGAGAGATATTTTTTTTTTTTAGCAAATCATCGTTCTAATTTATGTGATATGGTTTATCATTTTGTGACAATTTGATAACATAGCGGCCAACTGTCCTGATAAAATATTGAAATTGGCCCGATTTTGGTAATCTGTAAAATAATATTTTTTTAAAAATTGGGCTTTATATGTATGGAAATGATTCTCGACTATCCCAGGATTATGCTTTTTCTTTTCTTTTTTTTTACTATCAAATTAAAACGAGGAACAGAAAAGCTATAAATCTAGTTTATATTATATATTAGTCCAAACCTATTGCTGTTTTGGGTCATGACAATATTGTGCATTAGGGTGTCCGGTTTTGACTGCTACGTGATATTATTCATTTGGAATGAATTCTGCTTATGTATTAGAATTGATTTTTAGATAGTTTAAGACTGGATTAGTAGAGTTACCACACTCAAACCATGACCTCTACCTTCTTGCTGTCATCTCTCCCTAGAGATTTTTGGAACTCTTCAAAATTGACATTTTAAAGTTGCTCAATCCACACACAAAAAAAATGAAAATGTACATATACCATTTTTCTTTCTTTTTTTTTTCTTTTTTTAAAAATGCTATCACTACCATACAAAGATTTTAAAATAGTAGCTATAATAATATGTATATAATTTGTCTGAGAAATATGTAAATAATGGATTGGTAAAAGTTAACACAGCCAAATACAAAAATGGGGTAAAAGTAAACACAGCCAAATACAACAACAGGGTAAAAGTAAAAGTAAACACGACCAAATACAAAAAAATGGTGGGAAAAGTAAAGTAAACACAGCCAAATACAAAAATGGGGTAAAAGTAAACACAGCCAAATGCAAAAATGGGGTAAAAGTAAACACAGCCAAATACAAAAATGGTCGGTGTTAGGGTTGAATGTGTCAAATATTGTTCTTATAGAACTCATTCCCTTTGTCATACTATTTCTATTTCATTTATAATAATAATAGAGGTTTATAGAGCACATCTACCCCTAAATGGACAGAAAGGCTCTGAGCGCCCAAAACGTCGAGTTTTTATCTAGTGCAATCTCCACTAAACATGCTCAATGCGCTTTTAAAAGGGGTCCCTAATCAACAGCAATATTTAACATGTAGGACGAGACATGATGCCTGTTATGCGATATTAAATTTTTTTTTCTGGACAGAGACAATGCTGTTAACGGTCATGTACTCATTTTACACGGTGAGAGAATGTGAGTAAAGAGTCTTTTCCAAGAACTCAACTATGCGCTGCTCAGAACAGGACTCGAACCTAGAACCTTCCGAAATGAAGGTGATTCTCCTCTCTCTCTCTCGTGGTGCTGATATAATGAAGATGTTGTAAATGTTAACTTCTAAACAAAATGAATTTAAGGTATCTAAGTTATAATTATAACTGTCAACTAGTTCTGTGAATAATCCTCGTCTTATCTGAGATTGAGATAATTCATCATTTGTAAATGTCAACATTATAATAGTCAACTCGTACATGTGAGTAATCAGGTCATGTCTGAAGATTGAGATATTTCAACATTTGTAAACGTCAACTAGTTCATGTGTGAATAATCAGTTTCATATCTGAGGATTGAGAGATTTCATCATTTGTAAATGTCAACTGGATCATGTGTGAATAATCAGTTTCATATCTGAGGAGTGAGATCTTGCATCATTTGTAAATGTCAACATTATAATTGTCAACTAGTTCATGTGTGAATAATCAGTTTCATATCTGAGGAATTGAGAGATTTCATCATTTGTAAATGTCAACTAGATCATGTGTGAATAATCAGTTTCATATCTGAGGAGTGAGATCTTGCATCATTTGTAAATGTCAACATTATAATTGTCAACTAGTTCATCTGTGAATAATCAGTTTCATATCTGAGGAATTGAGAGATTTCATCATTTGTAAATGTCAACTAGATCATGTGTGAATAATCAGTTTCATCTCCGAGGAGCGAGATCTTTCATTATTTGTAAATGTCCTTGCGATTGACAAAATCTGATTTTGAGGGTCGAGGGTGTTTATGCTTTGCTTTTAGAGGTTGTAAAAATGTTATTATTTTTCACTCTAATAATTGATTTTACTTTGTATTGATCGTTAATGACGCTTTTCCACTTTGAGATTGAATCTATTTACAACTAGTATTTAAACTTAGCCAACTTTTATAAAGTCTGTAAAAATGCGAATATTCTGAAAAAAAGTGTAATGGTAGCACGTCTGACCGGTAATCAGAAGGTTCGATCCCCAGTCGAGGTAGACTGATTTTTTTGGGATGTTTTTTTCTTGTATTTTTCTTTCTCGCTTTGTCTGGCACATTTCATACACACTTGTTCAGATCTTTATCTTACACTAGTGCCTGCTCCTTAGTTTCTTAATTTGATATATTTTAAAATGCAAATGTATCGTTTGTCAGCAAAATGTGAATACATAGACAACAGACATTGTTGCAAGATAACATTTTGAAAAGTGATGTATCAAAATTGTCAGACTGGGTGGGGTTCCTGACCTCCCATAGTGGGCAGGGAGGTACATACTGCATCTTCTATCCCCTTATATATGTTTTCCAACATGCTTTCTGTCTTTGTTTTGGAATGAGATTACTTGGTTTTGTCCTGGCCCTGGCTGGGAGGGAAACAGTCAAATGCATAGTTATTGTTTTGGGAGATGATATTTTTTTCTGTGTAAATCATCTCTCTGTTATGTATTATTATATTTTTTATTTTGAATCCATAATTTAAGCATTTGAGTGTTTTCCTTTTCGTTGGATTTTGTGCTTGTGTCCGGTTGAGACTTATAGGTGATCTCAAACTAAGTACATTGATGGTATGCTTTTGGATTCTACATCTGATCCCTATTTGTTCCGAGTTCCCTTTGTCTTACTTTCTCTTGGGTGCTTTAATTTTAATTCCAGAACTTTTTACTATCCCATTTTCTCCCTTTGTACTGGTGCTGATATAACCTATATGTGTTACAAGCGCCATAAAACCCTTAAAAAAAACAACAAAAACATGATCCCTATTTGTTCCCAGTTCCCCTATGTCTTACTTTTTCTTGGGTACCTTAATTGTAATTCTAGAACTTTTTTCGATCCTATTTTCTTCCTTTTTACTGGAGCTGATATGACCTAAATGTATTGCAAGCGCCGTAAAACCCTTTAAAACAAAAAAAACAAACAAAATTGTTAGGCAAAGTAGATAGAAGTAGAATGTTACAAGCGAAAAAGAAAAAAAATTCTGTTTTACTTAGTTGGAGATCGATCTTATATTTCTACTGGTGTTGGGCTACCGTGTACGAGTTGTCTTATCCATGTGCTTTCTGTCCATGTCTTGGTTTTACCCAGGTTCTGCTTGTTTAATAAACAATAAATTTTTTTATAAATCAAGAGTTTTTATAGCGAGTAATATCCACTAAATGTTTGCTCAAAATTCTGGACAAGCCAACTTCATAAACTTTCACATGTGGTAAATTGATATTAATTTTGTTTTTTTCTGACAGTGACAACGCTGTTGCTTGCTAGATACTCGTTTTACACCAGGGTACGGTCAGTAATTGTGAGTTAAGAGCCTTTTCTAGGAACACGCTTTGCATCAACCTCTGTGGGACTCTAACCAGAGACCTATATATGGAATGAGATTAGCGGAAGAGTAGCATCCCTTGATTGGACGAAACAAACCATCTTTTGTTAACATTTCATAATGGAGAAAACTAAAGAAAAGATCTACGTTGATTATAATGTGCATTTTTGTACAGAAATATGAATAATAAATTTTGAATTTGGAGCGGCTTAACTTGTGGTTGGTTTGTTTACAAATAACTTCTCCGACGGTGACGTCTGACGTCCAATCAAGGGACGCCACTCTTCCGCTAATCTCATTCCCTATATGATGAGAGCATAAGTCAGTTGTAGCAGCAGAAGTAGTGTATATCAAAATTGATTCTCTTGTCTGCCATATGTTTTTTTGTGTGTACCTAAATGACATAAAAATGTTGATGTTTTTTTGTGTGTATCTAAATGACATAAAAATGTTGAACTAACATATCTTGCAATTTTTTTATTTTTTTTTCACATTTCAGGGTCTATAATGAAATACCTCAGATTGTGGTTCTTGAAGTTTAGTTTCTTCTCTCTTTTTTTTTCATGGATAATTTTTTAAAATTTATTTATTATTGTTTTTTGTTTGTTTTTTTTTAAATTGTAGAAACGTCTCCTTGTAGTCTATTGGACAATGCAGTTACGAATACATTAGCATGCATTTATTTTTTGTAATGAATATGGGATGATGCAATAGACTTGTCTCGGGATTTAGTTTTAGACTGAGAAACAATATGCTGCCTATTTTCTTGATCTGAGTTTAGGATTTTAACTGTTTATTTTCTGATTAAATGATCTACTATTCTCCTTGGTATACTGTATGTCTGTTTAGAGTTAAATGTGTCCATTCCTGACCTCCCATAGTGGGCAGGGAGGTACGGACTGCGTCTTCTATCCCCTTATATCTGTTTTCCAACATGCTTTCTGTCTTTGTCTTGGAATGAGATTACTTGGTTTTGTCCTGGCCCTGGCCGGAGTCCTGGCTGGGAGGGAAACAGTCAAATGCATTGTTATTGTTTTGGGAGATTATATTTTTTTCCTTGTAAATCATCTCTCTGTTATGTATTGTTATATTTGTTATTTTAAATGTATAATGTAAGCATTTGAGTGTATTCCTCTTTGTTGGATTTTGTGCTTGTGTCCGGATGAGACTTATAGGTGATCTCAAACTAAGTACATTGGTGGTATGCTCTTGGAATCTACATCTGATCCCTATTTGTTCTCAGTTCCCCTTTGTCTTACTTTCTCTTTGCTGGTTTAATTGTAATTCTATAAATTTTTACTATCCCATTTTCTTCCTTTTTACTGGCACTGATATAACCTAAATGTGTTGCAAGCGCCGTAAAACCCTTAAAAACAAACAAACAACAAACAAATGTGTCCATTACCTAAAGTAAGCCCTCTCACGCGTCAACGCAAGATATTATTGTCAAGACATTCGCTAATAAACAATCAATATCAGCAGGATCCTCCATCCTATCGTCTTTGTGACCAGATTGGAAGATAATAATCTTGTCCATGGAGAGAAATGTTGAAATTGAGGCCCGAGATAAGTACCCTTAATTAAAGCACAACGTCTCGGCTACTTGGCCCCATTAATAGTTTCATGAAATTGATCACGTTTATGTCTACTGCAGTTAACAAATTATGACATTAAAATGTTTTCATATAAAAATTCCTAAAAATATGTATTTTGATAGAATGTTTAAAATATATGTTCCGTGTTGTTCTGGTGTGGGCCGTTATGTTTTGTGTCTGAACAGCGTGCAGTGGAATGCAAAATTTTAAAGCATCATTAGGTTTAAGCATATTGACTGAAAATCAGACAACTGTGAAGGCATGATTTGATACACATTCACATACTTAAGTGTACATAAGTTGATTATTTTATTTCTGAGTTGTCTCCCTTATAAGGAAAAAAGTGAAAGTCTGCATCGAAATTGTATTGATGCTATGCGTTTTGGTAAAATACCCACACCATCCAGCTGGATTTAACGTACCAACACTCAAAAATAGGTGTAACCTTGAAATTTCTAGTTAGAGATTGAGTGCCTACTTTAATAATAGCATGAGAATAACATAATTTTTCCTCAACGTTAACCCCATAATGGACAATGAGGTGAGTTGCTGTTTTAGCGGGTGGTTGGATGGGAGCATCACCCTTGAATCATATACCTATGATGTTCGCATGGGTGTACGATTCGATAGTGATGTCGTTTCTTCTTCTCTTTACTAGCCTATCCTGCTTCTTTGGTTTGTGATTGTATTTTTGACAGGGGATATTTTTTTTTTCTGTAAATCTTCTGCCTGTTTGTTCTTGGTTATTTATAATTTAGCTTATGATATCTTTAGGTTATGATTTTGATTTACATTTGTACTATTTTTGTTAGATTGCTTGTTTTTTTGTTTCAGTGGTCTCTCATATAACCTCAATTGTGTTGGAAGAGACCTAAAGCAACAAACAAACAAAAAGTTGCTGTTTTTTCTTTCCCCCTGTATCTGTTTTCCAACTTGCTTTCTGTCTTTGTCTTGGAATGGGATTATTTGGTTTTGTTCTGGTCCTTGGCTGGGAGAGAAACAGTCAAATGTATAGTTATAGTTTTAGGAGATGATATTTATTTCCTTGTTATGTTTATTTGTTTGTTTTGTTTATTTTGAGTACAACGATTTGTAAACATTTGAGTGTATTCTTTGTGGTATCCTGTGCTTGTGTCTGGATGAGATTTTTAGGTGATCTCAAACTAAGTACATTGATAGCGTGTTCTTGGAATTGGCATCTGTTCCCTATTTCAATCAGTCTCCTTCGCCTTACTTTTTCTCATGCGCTGTTAATTGTAAGTCTAAAATTTTTAACTGTCCCATTTTCTCTCTTTTTACTGGTGCTGAAATAACATAAACGTGTCAAGTGCCGTAACACCCCTTTAAAAAAAAAAAAAAAAAAACATAAGCTGAAATCAGAATTAATTGTTTACCCTTTTGAAATTAAAATCTAGATTATTGCTTTTGATTTGTATTGAGATTTCTAACTAGGAGAAAGAGGGGTAAAGGGAACATTTTGAATTGAATCATACTACTAGAGGGTTTTATTTTGTTTTTGTTGTTTGTTGTTTTTTGTTTTTTTTTTTTGTTTTTTTTGGGGGGGGATAACCACCACTAGCTTTTGGTCACTGCCATTGTACATTGTATTATTCATAGAGCAAGAATTACTTTTTTTTTGTTTTTAACTTTTGTCAGCTGTTTGATACGCACTAGTTTCTTACATGTGATTCTCCATGCTCCCTATTCTTTTTGACATGTGATTTTTCTATTGAATTATGTGTACATGTTTGTGTACAATCATCACAAGAGAAAAAAAGATGAAGTAATAAATGTTTTTTTTAAAATTAATTGTATAAACTTTATTTTTTTTTTTTTTTTAACTTAACCGTATACTATTAGTAATACTATATTAATTGGACCTCAAAATAAGTTAGCTTGGATCCAGGATTGAACATGTTCTCATCACGACCGTGCTTTCGCACATTCTGCTCCCTCTGTGTGGAACGCTCTTTCAGCAGACACTGTAATTCTCTTTCCTCCTTTAAAGCCTCTTTGAAGACAGAGTTCTGATTTTATTGAATGATACATAATATATGATCTCATGTGCATATATGTATAAGTGCTTCTGAGCACTTTTGGTGGAAAGGGGCGCTATAGAAATTACGCATTATTATTAATATCATAATCATCACTATCACCATGTCCACCACCTGGGTGGGGATCCTGACCTCCCATAGCGGGCAGGGAGGTACATACTGTGTCTTCTATCGCCTTATATCTGTTATCCAACATGCTTTCTGTCTTTGTCTTGGAATGGGATTACTTGGTTTTTTCCTGGTCCTCGTCGGAGTCCTGGCGGGGAGGGAAACAGTCAAATGCAAAGTTATTGTTTTGGGAGATGATATTTTTTTCCTTGTAAATCATCTCTCTGTTATGTATTATTATCTTTGTTATTTTTAATGTTTAATGTAAGCATTTGAGTGTATTCCTCTTTGTTGGATTTTGTGCTTGCGTCAGGATGAGACTTATAGGTGGTCTCAGACTAGGTACTTTGATAGTGTGCTCTTGGAATCTGTATCTGATCCCTGTTTGTTCCCAATTCCCCTATGTCTTACTTTTTCTTGGGTGTTTTATTTGTAATTCTAGAACTTTTTACTATCCCATTTTCTTCCTTTTTACTGGCGCTGATATAACCTAAATGTGATGCAAGCACCGTAAAACCCTTAAAAACATAAAAACATAAAACATATCCACCACCATAACCTCGGTTCCGCTCACTTGGGTGGGGTTCCTGACCTCTAATAGTCGGCAGGGAGGTACATACTGTGTCTTCTACCCCCCTATATCTGTTTTCCAACTTGCTTTCTGTCTTTGTCTTGGAATGAGATTACTTGGTTTTGTCCAGGCCCTGGCCGAATACCCTAGCTGGGAGGGAAACAGTCAAATGTATAGTTAAGAGTTTTGGGAAATGATGGTTTTTTCCCTTGTAGATGCACTTTATTGTTTTGTTTACATATTATATATGATTTGTAAACATTTGAGTGTATCCCTCTTAGTTGGGACCTGTACTTGTGTCTGGATGAGACTTAGGTTATCTCAAACTAAGTACTTTGATAGTGTGCTCTCTGGGTGGGGTTCCTAACCTCCCATTGTGGGCAGGGGGTACATACTGTGTCTTCTATCCCCTTTTATCTGTTTTCCAACATGCTTTCTGTCTTTGTCTTGGAATGAGATTACTTGGTTTTGTCCTGGCCCTGGCCGGAGTTCTAGCTGGGCGGGAAACAGTCAAATGCATTGTTACTGTTTTGAGAGATGATATTTTTTCCTTGTAAATAATCTCTCTGTTATGTATTATCATATTTGTTATTTTGAATGTATAATTTCAGCATTCGAGTGTGTTCCTCTTTGTTGGATTTTGTGCTTGTGTCCGGATCAGACTTATAGGTGATTTCAAACTAAGTACATTGGTGGTATGCTCTTGGAATCTACATTTGATCCCTATTTGTTCTCAGTTCCCCTTTGTCTTACTTTTTCTTGGGTGCTTTAATTGTAATTCTAGAACTTTTTACTATCCCATTTTCTTCCTGTTTACTGGCGCTGATATAACCTAAATGTGTTGCGAGCGCCGTAAAACCCTTACAACCAAAAACAACAAACATAGTGTGCTCTTGGAATCTACATCTGTTTCCTATTTGAACAAATTCCCCTTTGTCTTACCTTTTCGTGGGTGCTTTAATTGTATTCCAGAACTTTTTACTAGCCCATTTTTTTACATTTTACTCGCGCTGATATGACCTTAATGTGTTGCAAGCGCCGTAAAACCCTAAAAAAAAAAAAACTTAAAAAAACATAAGACTTGTTTGCTTCCTCTCTTCCATGCAATAGGTTTAATTTTCCTCCGGACAAGGGTATTGGGTGGGGTCTTCTGACCTTCCATGGTGGGCAAGAGGCCAATTTGCTGTGTCTCCTATCCTTCTATATAGGTTTCCCATCTTGCTTTTTGTCTTTGTCTTGGAATGGGATTACTTGGTTTTGTCCTGGCTCTTGGTGAGAGGGAAACAGTCGTCAAATGTACAGTTTTGAGAGGTTATATTTTTTCCCTTGCAAATCATCTCTCTGATGTGTACTGAACATGGATCTTCTAACCTCTAAAATATTATAGATTTACAATTAATTAACAGCACACAAGAAAAGTAAGACAAAGGGGAATGGTATAAATATGGAACAGGTGTAGATTCAAACGGCATACTATCATTGTGCATGGTTTGAGATCACCTTAAAGTCTCATCCAGACAAGCACAGGATCCCACTAACTAAGAGGCATAAACTCGAATACTTTATAAATTCAAAACAACTATAAGATAATCGAGAGAGGGAAAAACTATTATTATCTCCCAAAACAATAACTATACATCTGACTGTTTCTCTCCCCGCCAAGGACTCTGTCCAGGGAAAGGACAAAACCAACTCTAATCTCATTCCACGACAAAGACAGAAAGCAAATTGGAAAATAGATATAAGGGGATAGAAGACACGGCAAGTGGCCTTCCTGCATCTAAAAGTTTCATCCAGACACAAGCACAGGTCTCCATTAAGAGGAATACACTCAATTGTATACTAACCATTAAATTAAATATTTAAAACAAAAACGTAACAGTACATAACGGAGAGATGATATACAATGAAAAATAAATCATCTCCCGAAACTATATATATATATATATATATATATATATATATATATATATATATATATATATATATATATATATATTATAACTGTTTCTCTTCCGCCAAGAACCCCGTCCAGGGCTAGAACAAAACTTAATCCGATTCCAAGACAAAGACAGAAAACAGCCGAGAAGACTGATACAGGGGATCGAAGACAGCGTGACCTCCTGCTCGTCATGGAAGGTCAAAGACACCATCCAGAAATACAGCTGTAAATGAAAACAAAATCTTAAAAGTTAACTGAGAGTTGAGTATCTGTATGTTTATTATAAAGAAAAAGGCACATTAATAATAAAGTATTCTAGTATTCTAGTTTTATGTACATACATGGGAAAACGGCGACTAAAACTCGAACTTTTAGTTTGAGCCAGCGCTCCACCGGTGGGAGGGTAATTAATCAAGTTGTGACAGGTCGATGACTCATCATGCTACCAGCATCGGCATTTTTGCTACCTGTATTTTTTCTCTCCGATTCTGCATTTTATTGATATTTTCAAATAATCGTTGCTCAATAATCCGTTGACGTAACTTTTTCTTATTCATATATTCTTGTTCTTCATAATGTAAAGAATATTGTCATACCATTTGTATGGCTATGAACCGAATGGTTTTACAACGCCACTCTCCATGAGTTGTACTATAATTCAATGCAAGATCATAACTATAATTGGTAAGAAACATGTGAATAAATAGCATAAGTCACCGTACAGGCAAATAATTTTGGGATAATCAGAAGCAGAAGAGAATGAGGAAAAAGTGTATGTAAGTTTTATGGCCTGTTCAGACCTGGCAGTCCTGTGAGAGGTCTTGATATTGTGGTAACTCCTTATCAAATCCACCAGTATCTTGTCCACAAATTAGCCAGTCACAGTGATGACTGGAAGGTACGTGTTAGTGTGTGTCTTATAAAACTGATATCCAATCATTCCTTATGAATACGATTCACTTGATGACATATTTCATTAATTAATATAAATTCTATGGTCTGTCACGTTCCGATCACATTGTCAGTAATAAATTTACTAAGAAATATTTCTATCACTCTCTCTCTTCTTTTTTCACACATCACAACTAACAAAGTTTCATGTCTAATCACAATGCATGCAACACCATTATGAAAACAAATAAACAAGTTTAACAATAGTTTCTCATCTATTTTCAACACCAACCAGAAAGGAGAGATATCATTCTAATATTTAGGATTATTATTAGGGGCCTTTATGAAGTACTGACGTCTGGTTCAACTTGAAGCAATGATGTTTCCATTGTGAAAGACAATTTTGCTTTTTCACTATGAAGTCCTCCTGCTCTTTTTTCAATCTTCCCTATGCTAAAATGGAGCAGTTGACCACCTTGCTAGCCATGGAATCCTAACCCTATCTTATATCGCTTCAACCAGTCAATGCAGTGCATTTCCAATATATGTAATTTGGGGGTAATTGAGTGAGGGAATGCTTCTCTGTAATTCTGCAAATACCTTGCGACGGCTTCCTCTGCTCTTTTAATTTCTTCTGATGACATGGGATTTGAATGGGATACTAATTTATGTACATCTCTGTAGCTGTCATTTAAAGTATTATATTTGATCTTGTTGAATTATTTTCGTGATTAGGGTGTCTCTTTGGGTGTTTGTACTAACTGCATGTATAGCTGTCTTTGTAAGGTGTCTGTATATTACTTTCTTTATGTATTTGTGGCAGTGATTGGCAATGAAGTGGCCACCGTGAAATGCTTGTCTGACAATTTTATTCTGATCTAAAACATTTTGTATTGCTTTTCTAACTGGTCCGATGATACTTTCTTTACATTCTTTCATGTCATGCAATTTTTTCTTTATCTTTTTAAATTGCTTCTCCCCCCTCCTCTTTTCAACCATCTTTGGCCACAAAGTCTACATAGATTATTTAGTTTTATTATTTGAGTTTCAAGAGAATGTTCCATCCATGTATGAAGTACAAAAAAAAAATTATTTCAGTACCACAAATAAAATTAATATAAAAAAATAAAATCACTCAACCAAAAATAATAATGTTATTTCACACAACGGATTGCCCATATTTTAAATAATCATAACTTTTTTATTTCGTGTGAATTAAGCGTACTTCTTGGACATACTAATTGCAAATTTATTGAATTATTTTAGGGTGTAAGAAAATATGACCCTCATGGTGACAAAACATGTTTTAAAAATATTTTAATCAATGATATACGGTGGACAGAACAATTTCACTCACTAATTTGAAATATTCTTATCTGCTTTATAATCCAATTGGCACTTCACAAAAATATATATAATTACGCCAGAAATTTAAAATATTAAAAAAAATAAGAAGAAATTGTGTGTGACACATAGGTTTCCAGTATTAAATGATGTAAGGAGTGCATTTCTTATGAATTTTTTGACAATATCACCCTTGTTTTCGGACCTCGCTTACCTCCCCTTGTTTCAACTGACGAAGGTGCAGGTAATTAATCACTTGTGACAGGTGAAGTTTCCTGTTATCAGTGATTTGCCTGTGATCAGGGGAGTGGAATGGGCGACAGGGAAAGATGCACAGTGGGTGGCACGGGGATACAGCAAGATCAAAGCAAAAACTAAAGAGTCAAAAATTAAGTTAGTTTTATTCGCCATGGGAAAAGACCTACAACTTTAAAAATCAACCATCTTCAACATCACCGGTGAAAACGGCAATAACGTACACAAATACACACACACACACAATGCAAAGTGGGTTACATGACCTAATTCAGTTAATGATGCAAACATTTATTTAATGTCATGGTGACAAATGAACAGATTCCAATCAAATGGAAATAGGAAGACGATGGAGGTGGATTGAACCGTTAACTTATAGCCTGACACGGACCAAAAAAATGACGCCAAAATGCCAGTCTTTGGCCACAAAAGAAAACAAATCGTGAGTTGTATTCAATATTTCAACCAATGGGACCACTTGTTTCCATGAGCACTACTAACATTTCACAAGGCGGTGCAAAAAACAAATAATGACGTCAAAATGCCAGTCTTTTTGGGTTTCAGTGTCAGGCTATAACATAACGATGGCTACGATTGAAATGACACTGACCCAAAAATTACGTCAAAAGACAAGTCTTTGGCCACAAAAGAAAACAAATCGTGAGTTATATTCAATAGTTCAACCAATGGCATCACTTGTTTCATTGAACATTACTAACGACAACTCACTCGACGCTGCGCAGTAGTCATAATTAACGTAATAGCCTGATACTAAGACCCATATTTTGACGTCATTTTTAGGTTTGTAGTAGACAGCCCAATGTGTTAACATAAGTGGTGGTCAAGAAAACAAGTGATCCCATTGGTTGAACTGTTGAAAACAACTCACGACTTATTTGTTTTTTGTTTTGTTTTGTTTTTTTTTTTTGTGGCCAAAGACTTGTCTTTTGACGTCATTTGTTGGTCAGTGTCAGGCTATAAAGTATGAGTTTACGATGGCTACGATTGGACACAGCGTGAGAAAGAATGGCTCCACCATAACAAAAAAAAGTATTGGAGTGGAACCCTCAGAGCAGAAGATCAAGAGGACAGCCACGGGGAACATGGAGAAGAGTTATAGAAGCTGATATACAGAAAAGTGATAAGACATGGAACGAGATTTTTTTTATTAATTAGCTCAAGATAGAGAGGGATGTAAACTGTTTGTCTGTGGCCTATGCCCTGACCCAGTGTGAAAAAGGCAATGATGGTGATGATGGTGGTGGTGAAAAATGAACAGATTCCAATCAAATGACATACACGACAGAAAATGTGGCCCGCCATCTCAGAACGGTATTACGTCGGGATGACTCCTAAAAGTGGAATTTAGAATTAAAATTATATGAAACATGAACTTTTTACAGTATCACATGAAACGGATTTATTCTCAGCCGTCACGTATAGAAATTCACCCTAAGATTCGACTCCTCGAAACTGGCGGAGAAGTTGCCAGACTTTTCCACCAGCGAGAGGAGACATTGGTGGCAGTCAATCGGCTTCGGTCGAGAACCTGCTAAAACGGCATGCTCACTTCATCCGTAGGGGCTTGCCACCTGTCCAACATGTACACGTTGTGATCAAGAGCCCGAAACCGCAGAGCATCTAGTTGAACAGTGCGTTGTAACGAAGCTTCCGGGCGGGTTTGCGACGGTGCACGAATGCGGTAATGAGTTTTCCTCCTGGATAGATCATCATAACATAGTAGTGTGAGCACCATTAGAAGCTGCTGCCCCAAGATTCATATCGATGCTTTGCGTTTAGGTAAAATTCTCATAACATCCGCCAATCGGATATAAGGTACCAACACAAAAAACGATGTGTAACCTTTAAGGTTTATAGTCTGATTGAGAATAAATCATAAAAATGGCTGTCTAAAAACAACAACAAAGAGCTGAGTGACGTCAATTTCGTTCCTTCTATATGTAACTATAGATGCTATGCGCTTGGCTAAGAAATTCAAAAAGAAGAAGCCGGACAACATTGAGAAGATTCCAATAGTGAATGATCTTACTTTTGTTTTCTAACATTCGAAGGGTTGCGATACGATTTCTTTCGTTTTAAAGGTATCGATACTCACTTTACACTTTTCTTCTCTATGTCTAACACGTTTGAAAATTCATCATGGGGTTATCAATTATAAAGTATTAACGGTGGGGATAACATGCATAGGAGCATAAAATCCCTTACCATCTTTTCCCGCTAAGACAACATGAGAAATGAAATGCGGTGCTTAACATAATCGTTTCTCTAATATCAACAATAACACATTACAACGTTTTTGGTGCACCATATATCAACTCTTGTGTGTCACAGACATATTGGGGAATGACATGGTTTAACTGTAATATAATACAAATTCTATAAATAATAATAATTAATGAATAATAAGCACGCACAACACATCAACAACCACGAACACACACACACATGCAGAGAGAGAGAGAGAGAGAGAGGTCAGCGCTGGATTATTTTCAATCAAAACAATCTAACACAATTTTCGTCTTTTACACATTTAGTTAACAACAATGTGCTCATCCAATGAAGTTATAGATAGATAATTCCATGATCGAACAAAAATATTGCATTCTTATCACGTTGCTCTAATTTATCCGTATTTGTCATTAACATGAAATCCTAAGTGAGATATTGTAAAGCCTATAGAAACCACGAAAATAAGGCATATAAATTTTCATATTCATATTTTAGTTCATTTATAAACCAGTCAACTTCAGTACTCTAGAAAGACGGGTATTTTAAAATTTGGTCAGAAAACTCGTCCTTCAAATATCGATCGATTTAAATGATCTTCTTGGCAAAAATTCTCAAACCTGGAGCTTGATGAAGTTCTAGATTTGAGAGTTTTTGCCAAGATGAAGGTCATTTAAAACGATCGATATTTGAAGGACCAGTTATCTGGCCCAATTTTTAATACGAGTTTCTTTTTTTTTTCTTTTTTTTTTTTTTTGGCTTTTTTTTAGAGTACGGTCGTTAACTAATTTATATCAAAAGGCAAGAATTTTTGCTGTTTTGCCAAGCCTAATTAATATTTAAGAGACGCTAAAAAAAATTAAAAGAAGCTCTAAACATAAAATTCATTTGGTTAATGATCTTGAGGGCGATAAAGGACATAGTCCATTCCGCTTTAAAATGTGGCATATGTCAAAAGGGTGTAGCGATGTGATCTAATTAGTAAGGTTGTTGGTTTGTTGTTTTTTGTTGTTGTTTTGTTTGTTTGTTTGTTTGTTTTTTGTTTTGTTGTGGTTTTTTTTGTTTTTTTTTTAAATTGTTTTTGTTTTTTTTTTTTTGTTGTTATTTTGCCAGGACAATTCGAAGTGATCGCATTCCAAGACAAAGTCAGAAAGAAAATTGGATAACCACTATTTGTCAGTAAAAAAGGAAAAACCGACTGTTTCCTTTCGAGGAAAAGGCTCCGGGAAGGGGCCAGGGGAAATCAAAATGATCTCATTTCAGAACAGGGTTATAAACCCACGTGGTAAAGAAAATCATTTTACAAGTGAGGCAATAGAAGAGATAACAAGAGTGGTTAGGCAGGGGAGGGGGACGTTTTTCCCCGCCCAAAAGGGAATTCCACCCACAGCTTGCGATACAAACATGGTCTGTTTACTGTTTGTATGTATGAAATAATAATAATATAAAAGCTCAGCGAGCTCAAAGTCGGTAGTAAAAGTAGTAGTGTTATCACCTGTATCTCTTGAGAGCTCTTTCTTCAATATGAACTACCCTTCTGATGTGTTTGAAATCCTAACTCAAGTGTCATTATCCATCTCAGATAAGTATTTTCCAAGAGATAAGGTAAATATACATCATGTTGGAATGACCCAATCCCCTTTTTTTCTTTAAAAAAAAAAGAAAAGAAAAAAAACCTCCGCCCACCCCCAACACACACACACACACACAGCTGCCAATCTATCAAATTAATTACAAATACGGCTCACACACATCTTTGCAAAACGTAGTTCTATAAGTGTAAAAGACGATAAAGAATTCCTAGCTAATTGGAATAAATTAGTGTGTACAGTTAGTACCCGCTGGATCCCAGCACGCCGATTTCCAACACTCTCTGAATACAGCACACTGAAGCTGGGTGACCGAGTTTTATGTATATATTACTTTCCACGCGCATCGGATTACAGCACGCTTTTTGGCCTCTCCCGAGAGCGCGCTAGAATCTAGCGAATACTGTATATTTGAAAGAAAAAAAAAAAAAGAATCAAGCTATAAAATGACAATTTTTATGTTTGTATTGAATGATATAACATGAAATAATGGTGAAATGTTGCAGAGTATAGAAAGCATAAGAGTATAATATATCACTTTTATTTGGTTTCATTAAATAATCAGACGATGAGGACTTTACACAGCGGTATTCATTGTTAAGTCGGGGGGCGGGTGGGGGAGGGGGGGGGGTGGGTAGCCCCTCATTGAGAGCCCTTCATTAGGCTCTTGGAACCGGATTTTATCCTGGTTTCTATAGCGTACTTTCCACAAGACATAACAAACCCAGCTACCCAATCACTGTTTGGTGGACAGGGGGGGGGGGTCCCTTGTAAAGCGCTTTGAGCACGTTAAGTGGAGATTGCTCTATATAAACGCTCGTTCTCCCAGATTTCAGCAATACAATTATGTAAAAACAAAAACGCATTCACAATGACATTCCATTTACCGTCTTTTGCATAAAATAAATGCTAATAATAATAATAATAATGATAATAATAATAATAATAATAATAATAATGATAATAATAATAATAATAATAATAATAATAATAATAATAATAATAATAATAATAATAATAATAATAATAATAATAATAATAATAATAATAATAATAAAGATAAGAAATATAATAATAACTAATAATAAGTTGGCAGCAGTTTGGGGCCGAATACACGTGAACATTATTCGCAGGTCTGACAACATAATGGAATTTTATGGGCTTGATTTAACATTGTTATAATGGGCAATATTTTGCGTCCGTTTGAGATTATGAGCCCATAATAATTTGGATGATCAGACCTTTAAATAAGAACACGTCATGTCAAATAATAACAAATATTATTATAGCAACGTCATCGTTATAGAAAACAAAATCATTCATAAAAAAAAAAATAAAAAACAACATGGGTATAACAATCTAAAATAATATATTATAACAGGCGATGTAAAAAATATAAAACTGCTAGTGAAGAATTGTGGAGCGCATTGATTATAATATTGAAGCGATGTAGTGTAAGTGCGCTATAAAAATTCGCATAAATTGTTTTGCGCACTTTTCAAAACCGATAATGATTTCGACTTGTGCGCTTGTTGCATTCATTCCTCTTTCCGTTGTTAAAACGTAAACATTTTAACCAAAAATTTGAACAAAAACAATAATTTATGACAATTGAATACAATACAATTCATAATAATAATAATATAAGATTTGTAAAAAAAATAAAAAGCACTAGATCTATGTTTGGAAGCAGAAATATTATATTAAAGTATTTGCTAATGATGTTTCAAGTATAAGTGTCACCAACAACACCAACATTAAACGCTATCTGTACATACCATTTTCACACACACACACACACACACACACACTGACACCCCCCCCCCCCCCACCCACACACACCCAATCCTCTTCAGACACACACACACATACACACTCTCACTCACTCATTCACTCACACACGCACACACACACACACATACACAAACACTGACACCCCCCCCCCTCTCCCCAACCCAACCAATCCTCCCCAGATACACAAACACACACACACACACACACTCTCTCACACACACACACACACTCTCTCTCTCTCACACACACACACACACACATACACACACACAATACTGACTTTGGCATGACTACAAATGTCATGAATTTTTGGAAGCCTGGTTTACATTGGTATGCGTATATTTGAGCTTATAAAACTAGCAAACAAAGAAAGCACCATTTCGCTTTTCAATAAAGCTCAAGTAACAGGATGAAACGGGACTTTAAAGATCAGCCAACTACTCATCTTCTGGCTCTTCCTCTGGCTCAGGTTCTGGTTCCTCCTCCTCCTCTTCCTCTGGCTCAGGTTCTGGTTCCTCCTCTTCCTCCTCCTCTGGTTCCGGCTCCTCCTCTGGCTCTGGTTCCGGTTCCTCCTCCGGCTCTGGTTCCGGTTCCTCTTCCGGTTCTGGCTCCGGTTCTTCTACGGGTTCAGGCTCATCATCATTGTCTTTGTCGACTTCGCATTGTAAATCTACTTCCGAAGTTTCTAGAATAATTTCCTCCGTGTTCACTATGTCTTGCTCTATCACGACTTCTTCATTTACAATGATATTTTCATGAAAATGAATTTCAATATTATTATCACCTCCCTCTTCATCACTACTACTCGACGACGAAGATGACGACGATGAGAAAAAGCTGATGAAAGAGTCCCAAGACGTACCGCTATCAGTTCTTTTATGAACGGTCTTCTTTTTCTTCACTTTCTCCTTCTTTTCCTTGTGTTCTTTATCTTTCTTCTTCTTCTTTTTCTCCTTCTGCTGATCGGCTATGTCAGAAGCCATCACAACGGCGGCACCGTGAACAAACTCCGGAACTTCAATCGCCTTCTCTTTTTCCTCCTCCTTATCTTTCTTTTTCTCTTTTTTCTCTTTCTTTTCGTCATCCTCGTTTAATTTATCGTCTAAGACTTCTTTAGCGGCTTTGAGGGCATGGCCTTCGCCTGGAATATTGTCTGAAGGAAAGTTTTCCTCCTCCTTTGACGACACACAGCCCATTGTGAGAGACTAGAAGACGTTGCTCGGGAGTAGTTCTCTTAAATGTCGGTATCAACTGTGAAGACAAAATTTTAAAAAAACCCATTACAACGGATACATCTTTGTTTTGTTTTGCTTTGTTTTTTTGTTTTTTTTTGCCAGGAAGTGACTTATAAAAAAAAACGAGCTTTTAAATCGAGAAATATCCACTTAATGTGCTCAAAGCGCTTTACAAAGGGTCCCAGACCAACAACAACAGGTAGCATGTAGAACGAGACATGACGCCTGTTAGGCGATATTACAATTTTTTCCGACAGAGACAACACTGTTGACGGCCGCCAGGTACTCATTTTACACCTGCGTATGATGAGAGAATGTGAGTAAAGAGTCTTTTCCAAGGACTCAACTATGCGCCGAGCGAGGCTCGAACTCAGGACCTTCCTATCCGAAAGCGAGTGTCATACCACAAGACCACATAGCCGCATAAAAACTGCTGAGTCGCATTTTCATCATTCAAAGAAAACTGCAAATTTTGAAAATTTATTCGGTGACTTAAAGAGGAAAAAACTTGTCTCGTTTGCCCCACAGAACAATACCCTGTTGAGAAAATAGGAAGCAGGCACCGGTGTAAGATAAAGATCTGAACAAATGAGTATGAAAGGTGCCAGACAAAGCAAGCAAGAAGAAAATAGCATCCCAAAAAATCAGTGTTCCACGACTGGGAATCGAACCTCAGACCTTCTGATTAATTAGGTCTGAGGTTCGATCCCCAGTCGAGGAAGACTGATTTTTTGGGATGTTTTTTATTTTTTTTTTTTTCTTGTATTTTTCTTTCTTGCTGTTTCTGACACCTTTTACACACACTTGTTCAGATCTTCATAGAACAATACCCTGTGCGTTTTGAGACTAGAAATTTTCCCTGGTGATTCTAAGGTGTCAAATATAATTCTTGGGCCCTACGTGCACTTATTTGGAGGTCTGATAGCCCAATTCTTTATGGGCTTATTGTTGTAATGGAAATTTTTAAAAATGACGCAAAATATTGTCCATTACAACAATGTTAAATTAGGCCTATAATTGAATGCGGATATATGTACACATCGCGTGGACCTGTTATTTTCTTTTTGGATGTGGCTGAGCAGGTAATGAAAATCACCTCCTATGTTATGTGCATTTCCTCATTATCTAAAAAAAATCTGTTGATTGAGCACTTTTAGGTCCTACCAGCACCGAAAATAAGAACATGATGGGAGTGTCAAAAGAATATACATAGATAAATAATTTATGATGTAATATAATAATAATAATAATAATAATAATAATAATAATAATAATAATAATAATAATAATAATAATAATAATAATAATAATAATAATAATAATAATAATATGATGAATTAATAATTTATTATAATTAAGATTAAAAAATGTTACAGACATAAGAATAAGTAAAGTAAAGAGGTAAATAATAAAATAATATTTTGACAGTTCAAAATAATTCAATATATAATACGCTTACTTATTAATTAATAAAAACGATGATTTGATATATTATTTTATATAATAGATTGATAAAATGCTAAGAGTACATAGAGATAATACGGTAAAGATAATAAAAAATCAATCATTGATGCTAGATAAGATAAGTATAATGATACTAAAGCTTATTAGTTAGATTGATTAATACGATGATGATAGATACTGATAGTTTAATATATGCATTGTCGAAAGATGATAGATAAATAAATAAAAATAACAGAAGAAGATGAAGAAGAAGAAGAAGATAGAAATAGATAGAAGAAGAAGATAGAAGAAGAAGATAGATAGAAGAAGAAGATAGAAAAGAAGAAATAGATAGATAGAAGAAGAAGAAGAAGAAGAAGAAGAAGAAGAAGATAGAAGAAGATAGAAGAAGAAGAAGAAGAAGAAAGAAGAAAAGAAAAAGAAGAAAAAGAAAAAAGAAAAAAGAAAAGAGAAAAGAAAGAAGAAGAAAAAAGAAGAAAGAGAAAAAGAAAGAAAAGAAGAAAAGAGAGAAAAAAAAAAAAAGAAGAAGAAAGAAGAAGAAGAAGAAGAAGAAGAAGAAGAAGAAGAAGAAGAAGAAGAAGAGAAGAAGAAGAAGAAGAAGAAAGAAGAAGAAGAAGAAGAAGAAGAAGAAGAAGAAGAAAGAAGAAGAAGAAGAAGAAGAAGAAAAGAAGAAGAAGAAGAAGAAGAAGAAGAAGAAGAAGAAGAAGAAGAAGAAGAAGAAGAAGAAGAAGAAGAAGAAGAAGAAGAAGAAGAAGAAGAAGAAGAAGGCACTTTCTTTGGACAACCTTCATTCATTGTAGAATATAAAAACAAATCAAAACCTACTAGCACTTTAATAAAGAATCGATATTCATTCTCTCTCCTTAATTCCCTTGCGAACACACAGAAGATAAAACCACAACTGAAATGTCAATACAGTATTATTATTATTATTATTATTATTATTATTATATTATCCTGTTCATAAATAACTCAGTCTCGTTTCGATTATTCTAAACTGAAAGGCAGAATAAAAAGTTAACAGATATGAATCATTAGCTTTTGGAGTTGGATCGTTAAATCTGAATGTAAGCAGCAGTCTATTGTATAATTATGCTTACTAAGCATTTCCATTAACTGGGTTATGTTGGAAAATCAAAATTAAAATGGAAAAGAAAAAGAAAAGCAATGTCACATTTTTATTTTAAGCGCCCGGTCCAAGGCTGATCGCTTCGCTCTTGGCCATCGTATATTGTACCAAGGAAGAAATGTTACCATAAAGATATGGAAAATTGCTCTCTAATTTGTCATATTGATATTTTAAATTTCACTTCCAAATGCATTTATTTATGGAAGTGGGTGGAGGGGTGGGGGTGTGGGGGTGGGGGGACGTAAAGTCTCTACTTGACCAAACTATTAGACTGTCTGGTGCTTAGACAGCAGAGTTTTGAACTGGAGGACCTTGTCTTGAGATCAAAGCGAACTGAATGCGCTATCGCCCAACTCACTCGTCAAACACCCAATAATACCCTGATGTAAACATGGTTACATCACAAAAAATAGACTAAGGTTTAATAATAAAAAAACATAGTAGTACATCATTTAATATGGATTTTAAAATTTATATTTAATTCGAAGAAATTGACCGCCGATTTACCAGCAGCTATGTTTTCATTAATTTTTTTTAAAAGTATGACACCGTAAACCAGTAAACCTGCCATTTCATTGACTGAGTCACGTCAACCTCTTACGTTATGTCACGTGACAATTCTGTCATTGTCACAAAGTGCGCACGTAAACCGTATGCTTATGTAGCGCAGTTTGCAACCTTGTTTATGTGTGCTATATTCAAGCTACGACACCGATCAATAACCAAACACAATACGTTGATAAAGGTTTTGAAGCTAAATGAAGATATATTTATTACAATATAACAAAGATATTATGAGATATGAAGATGAAATGATAGATGTAATAAGTATGAAATCAAATAGATGGATGACAAATTGATGGAGGTGATGTGATGATGAATATGATATGAAAGCGATATGACAATATATAATTAAATCAATTAATTATCAATACTTTACCAAACCGCTACCACATCAGACAATCTCACAGATAGGTTGCAACCATCACAGTCATACAGGCAACTAATAATTAACTAACTAACTAAACACAATCCAGACGTGTAGAAGAAAGCCAAAAGAGTGTTCTTGATATTCAACAAAACTGTAAGGTTGTTCTAATATTGTTAATTTGTCTCTTCTTGAAATTGTTCTGGTTTCACAGTATTCATAAACAGATCAATTGTTTCTCAATGTTCTGATATTAAAATAAGCAAATGGTTCTTCACAGGTAACTTATAAAACAGGCGAATGTTCAGTTTCTATTAGTGTCAAGCTATGAGTGTATAGCCTAAAGTTGGCTTGTTAAAGCCCAGCCTCCAACGGCTCATTCACTTTAAAGAAAGAAAATGATTTTGTTATAATATGATAATCATACGAATATAACTCTATCTATATTCGAACTCACTCAATATGTTTACTTTAAATGAGTAAATATTATTTTACTTTAACAAATCAATTTATTAATGTTGATTAATATTGCTTTACTTTGTAGATATGAAATAATAATGCTTTATAGCAAGAAAAGCTTATTTTCTTTACAACAAGAATATATTACACAATTAATTTCATTATCTGATTAATTAATTGAGAATCAAAATTTAAAGTGATATTATGATATTGATATCAAAACACAATCATAATTGTAATCACAACATATTATTCAAAATCTCACCAGAGCCGAACAGATTATAGAAATCACAAATTAAGTCTACACAAGACTTTAATCAAACTCTACACAAGAGTTATAACGCAACTTGATTCAGCTCAAACTTTGAGCACCACAAAGTCTACAGAAGACTTAAATCACACTCTACACAAGAGTTAACACAAAACGTGTTTCAGCTCGAACTTTGAGCACTACAAAGTCTACACAAGACTTAATCCAACTCTACACAAGAGTTAAAACAAATGAGCCTAAAAGACTCCGCTGTGGTTATCGCTTAGAGACTATGAGCCTAAAAGACTCCGCTGCCTGGTCTCTTTTGAGACAATGAGCCTAAAAGACTCCGCTGAGTGGTCTGAAGAAACTGCTCAAAACTCTGGCATTTATAGGCAAAAATCAAGCAAACGACGCAAAATTCTACCCACACAAACGGATGTTAGTCATATCCGTAAACAACTCAAATTCAATAAAAACTCTCCCAGATTCCACAATCATGGACAACAACAACCCATCCTGATACCGGACATCCTCATATCAAGGATAAATAATTTCGTCAACCCCATAGTTACGAGATATCAATCAAGCCATACAATAACAAAGTCACTCCCGTAGAATACGGGATCCTACTTTGCTTATAAGTTTACGGAGAAAACAAGATTGATGCCTTTCTCACAATAACACCCACACTACATAGTTTAATTCAAACTTCCGGCCATAGGTGCATGATCTGATACGACCCGTATCAACAAAAGAAGGGTTGTTCCGGAGGGATTACAATAACAACAACTAATACTACGACGACGTACATCCCGTCGTGAACTGCCGCCTACACAGAAGCATTTCGTTACAGTCATGTAATGACATAGCACTTTGCATTTATTATATTTCGTTTTGTCCATAACGACAGATTTAAGACCGACTTATACCAAAAAAAAAAAAAAAAAAAAAAGAACCAACAAAAAACCCGAAACCCAACACTTCGTTGAAGTCACGAAAAAAAAGTAGTCCTTAGGAGCCCATGGAGTCGGAGCAATTGCTTGCTACTATTTGGATAAGAGTACTTTCCGCCTCGTCTAATACACCCACCTACCCAATTACTGCTGGGTGGACAGGGGGGTCAGAAAAAAATCTTGACTTCACCCAGGATCGACCTCGGCCCCTTTGCGAGTGAAGTGAGTGCTCGACCAACTGAGCTATCAGGACCCCTTTGAAGTCAGGAAATCTCGGGAAAAAATTCGGGTTTGTGACTTTCTTTTTTTTTTTTGTTTTTTTTTTTTGACAAGTCAAGGGTTACTTTTTTAAAAACTTTTTAAGGCACTGCCGTTTATGGTCCGGAAAATACCGTATCTATCAAAATACTAAGGGAAAATACTCGGTCCGAAGTGTACAAAGTTATTTAGTCAGTATTTCTAAACCGAGATCCATTGATCCTTATTCATTCACTCTTTTAGAAACGAATGGTGTGTTGTTATCAATCTGTTTTTATTTTGTTTTTGTTTTTAAATCAATAGATGTGTGAATAAAGATTACACTAAGCCCCGTGCGTAAGTACACACGTTATAAAATCACAACTACAACTTTTAAAACAGACATGCAAACTACCACGAATAAAATCGTAATCATAATATGAGAATTATTTTGTCAAGATCTGCGTTTGTAATGAATTAAACTATTTGTACTGGGGAGAATGTTGAGGCTATCATGGACAGACAGGTATACGAACGAGGAAGTGTTGGAGAAGGTGAGAAAGGAAAGAATACTGATCGATACCATCAGAAAGAGACAGTTACGATTTCTGGGACATGCGTGGAGAAGAGACGGAATAGAAAAGTTGGTAACATCTGGGATGATCGAAGGAAAGAGAGCTAGAGGAAGACAAAGAATGACTTATTTAACTAACCTAGGAATGGCCAAATGTGATTTTAAAAGCAACACAGATATCATGCGCACCGCAGAGGATCGTGATTCGTGGAGACAGCTGGACGGCAATATGCTCAAGAGCACAAGCCGCGATAGATGATGACTGGGGAGCGTGACGGAACAGTCTTTGCTTCGTCCCCGAAAATGACCGAGTTCGAATACCCGCTGTTGCGCTGTGTGGCATCGAGCACGTCACATTCGTCATAGCTCAGTTTGCGGCGCTGCACTACGGCTGATGTCTGGGTTATTTCAGACTTCCCTTGAAATAGACCCTAAAAAGACGCATTTCCCCCTATGGGATGAATAAATGGAATGTATTTTAATTATTATTTATTTTACTTATCTAAACCATTCTATTTTCATTGCCAAACAATCAACCCTCAATGTTTTCGACAAGAAATATTTGTTATTGATGATTGTAGGCATTCGAACAAAGGCGGGAGCAAGGTCCTTTTCTCATTTTGGTCCGTCTGTATGGAACACCATTCCACAGAGCATCCCGGGAGACCAAATCATTGTCTGTGTTCAAGAAATCCCTGAAAACATTTCTTTTTGATGTCACGTTCTTTCTATATTGTTTTGTGTTGATGTAAAGCGCCAAGAGCCTCGTGGTTGGGATTCCGTGCGCTCTATAAGAGTATATTATCATTATCATCATCATCATCATCATCATCATCATCATCATCATCATCATCATCATCATCATCATCATCATGCTCGGCGCATAGTTGAATCTTTGGAAAAGGCTCTTTACTCACATTGTCTCACCATACTCAGGTGTAAAATTAGTACCTGGTCAGCGTTGTCTCTGTCCAAAAAAAAATATTATAATATCGCCTAACAGGCGTCATGTCACATCCTACATGTTAAATGTTGTAAACTTGTAAAGCGCTTTGAGCACGTTTAGTGGATATTTAGTGGATAAAGCTCAAGTTTTTTGGGTTTTTTTCCGACAGAGACACGCTGTTAACGGCCAGGTAATCATTTTACACTTAGGTACAGTGAGAGAATGTAAGCAAAGAGCATTTTTCAAGGACTCAACCATAAGCAGAGAAGATCTCGACTCGAACCCTGGACTCTCCGGTCCGAAGGCGAGTGTCACACTACTAGACCACATAAGCACAAGCCATTACAACAATGTTAAATCAAGCCCATAATTATAATTATAACCCGCATTCACACCTGCCTTTATGTACACTCTGGAAACTTCCATTTTTATGAACGATAGCTATTCATTATTTTCTAAAATTCTCAACACGACTAGTTTATGTGTCATGTGCCATGATTGCAGCTATGTGGTCGTGGTATGACACTCGATTTCGGATCGGAAGGTCCTGGGTTCGAGCCTCGCTCGGCGCATAGTTGAGTCCTTGGAGACGGCTCTTTACTCACATTCCCTCACCGTACTCAGGTGTAAAATGTGTACCTGGCCGTTAACAACGTTGTATCTGTCCGAAAAAAATGTAATATCGAATAAAGGCGTCGTCATGTTCCGTCCAACATGTTAAATGTTGCTGTTGGCCAGGGACCCCTTGTAAAGCGCTTTGAGCACATTTAGGGGATATTGCGCTATATAAAGCTCAATTTTTTTATTTTCTAAAATTCTCAACACGGCTAGTTTATGTGTCATGTGTGCCATGATTGAATGCAGAGAAAGGTCAGCAGCATGATCAGCATGTCATGGCATACACATATAAATTAATTAAATTTTTTTTTTTAAGGAATGGGAGGAAGGGGGCGTGGGGGGAGGGGGGGGGGTTAGATTGATAGGTGCAAGAACAGATTTTTTTTTTTTAAAAGCAGATAAAATTGGCAAGGTGGCAGGTGAGCAGCGGGCAAACAAAACAGACCAAATATTGAAATAAAAAGCACCCCCCCCCCCCCCCACCCAAACCCAAAAAAAAAAGAAACAAACAAACAAGTAAAAAAGCAACACCCCCCCCCCTCCTCAAAAACATACAAACAAAAAAAAAAAACAAAACAAAACAGGCAAGTTCCCCCACAAGAGCTTCTTGCAGACAATTCGCTAGAACGAATCTCATTTTATTATCTATCTACTTCATTTCCCAGAAGAATGTGAATTCCGGTGAAAAGGTTGATTTCCTTTTTTTTTTTTTTTAAGATTTTTTTTTTCGATTGATCCTTACTGCTTTATTTACCTGATTAAACTGAGAAAGTTAAATCAGAAATATATAGTTTCTCTGGTTAAATTGCATTTTTTAAAAATAAATCACTGTCATAATTGCTGTTTCTGTTCTTTTTTTTTTTTTTCTCTTTCTTTTCTTATTAAACGGATTTGATTCGCTTTTTTTTGTTTTGTTTTTTGTTTTGTTTTTTTTTTTGTTTGCTTGTTTTTTTGTTTTTTTAGATGTCATTTGTAATTTGGACCGAATTTATCCATGTCATTATAATTGATGCGACTTATCTAGTTTTATAACATCACAGGGATGAAATACGCATGCTCTATAGCTACAACTTTAATGTCAGTCACTTGCGCAATAGGATTAACGTGAAAAGCTTTACGTGGAAATAATACGACAGTCCTAGCCTTTAAAAATAAATAAACAAACAAGAAAAAGGAAACAAAAGATAGAAAGAAAGAAAACAATACAAAAAAAAAAAAAAGAAAAAAAAAGAAAAGAAAAATAGAAAGATATGAAAGGAAAACAGAAAGATAAATAGAAAGAGAGAAAGAAAGAAAGAAAGAGAAATAGAGAGAAAAGGAAAAATAGAAAGACAAGAAAACAGGAAGATGGATAGAAAGAAAGAAAGAAAGATTTTTTTTTTAATCACGCTAGCTATCTACTTCTCTTTCCGGATCTCAGACTTCATGAGCTGACGGTGTTAGTGTTAAATTGGATTGTGTGACAGACACCGACGACTTGGTGTGGCTCACAAAAAGTTTCAAAAGCCAATGAAAATGAAAGGCATTTTTATCGATAACTTTAATGCATAAAAGAAATTATATTATTCCTATCATTATTATCCGCAGTCTTTTCAAATCTACGTTGTTTACCCTTTATTCTGTTGTATCAAAGAGCACTCACTGTAAGCCTATGTGCTATTTTGGTTAACATTGCATATACTGTGTTTTTTAAAAACAACGGCAGTCATAAATGTATTAATCATGAAAACACGACATGAAGTATCAAGCAAATGAGTTCCTT
The DNA here is from genome assembly GCF_034508935.2 of Berghia stephanieae. Classification (NCBI taxonomy): domain Eukaryota; kingdom Metazoa; phylum Mollusca; class Gastropoda; order Nudibranchia; family Aeolidiidae; genus Berghia; species Berghia stephanieae. The sequence continues at coordinate 55,647,820 of NC_088362.1, forward strand.
CACTCACTCAACCCTAAAACCGACTATATCCGTAGTTTACCCGGGGTTACTTTTACCCCATGCCTATTTATTACATTTTTTTCTGAGGAAAAATTACTGTTTTTAGTTTTTGCATATTAATAATAGTTGAATAAAACTATCTATGTACATGCTCATTTTTTATACATTTTTTCCAATTATTAAAAGTAGCAAAAATCTCTAGGATTTAGTGAGTTAACCAATTAACTGACGTACTGAAAAGTCGTTTATTTTAAAATTTTGGCCAGAAAACTCGACCTTCAAAAAAATGAGTCATTTACAAAAATATAATCTGAGCAAACACTCTGAATTCTATTACTTCGCGAAGTAACAGGAAGTCCCTGGTTTTTAGAGCTTTTGCCGAAATAAGGGCCATTTAAATCGATTGATATTTGAAGGACGAGTTTTCTGGCCAAATTTTTGAAAACGAGTTTTTCCCCGAACACTTATGAGAGCATAAAAGAAACTGATATTATTATTATTTTCAGTCTTTTCATATCTACGCTGTTTTCCCTTTATCCATAAATGTATTCATCATGAAAGCACATGAAGCACCAAGCAAATACATTCTTAATTGAATGGCATGATTTTCTCCCAAGCATGAATTGACGTACCGACTGAAAGTGCGGCTATGTGCTCTAGTGGTATGACACTCGCTTTCGTATGGGAAGGTCCTGGGTTAGAGCCTCGCTCGGAGCGTAGTTGAGTCCTTGGAAAAGACTCTTCACTCACATTCTCTCACCATACTCAGGTGTAAAATGAGTACCTGGCCGTTAACAGCGTTGTCTCTGTCAGAAAAATTTGTATCATCGCCTTATAGGCTTCAAGTCTCATTCTACGTGTTACGTGTTGCTGATGCTGTTGGTCCGGGACACTTTGTAAAGCGCTTTGAGCACGTTTAGTGTATATTGCACTATATAAAAGCTCATTTAAATCCGAGCCCTAGAATGGGCGTTAGTTACATTTGTTTTCGAAACCCAGATAATTCTGAGATAAGTCCTTATATTATTCACTGTTCTGTCGTACTCTGGAAAAAACGCACATTAAAAAATTTGGCCAGAAAACTCGTCCTTCAAATATCGATCGATTTAAATGACTCTCATCTTGGCATAGACTCTTAAACCCGGGACTTCGATATCGGTCTGCATGCCCTATTCAGCCAAACACGCACTGTGTTTCAGTGGTGACAAGCGGCTACCGGCTACAATCCTGCCTTTATTAACCAGTAAACTTCCGTACACACAGTTAACAATTTGGCCAGAAAAATCGTCCTTTAAATATCGATCGATTTAAATGACCCTCATCAACTCATCTTGTCAAAAACTCTCAAACCTGAGACCAGTCCCAGGTTTGAGAATTTTTGCCAAGATTTGGGTCATTTAAATCGATCGATATTTGAAGGACGAGTTTTCTGGTCAGATTTTAACTACGTGTCTTTCCAGGGTACGGCTGAAGTGATTAATATATGATGAAGTCAAAAATTCCAGTAAACAAGTTCATTTGGCGAAAATCGTCCTTAAAATTAGATCAAAATGACCTATCCAACTCTTGTCAAAAATATTCCAAAAAACAACTCCAGGAGAAATTTATGCAAGATTTGGGTCATTTAAATCAGATGAATTTGAAGGACGAGTTTTTGATTTAACACTGATTTCAGTGGTGAAGACTGATATATAAAAAAAGATAAGAAGATTGAAGAGAGAAGATAGATATTGATGTGCATCTCATGCATCATCGTACGAGCACCCAAAATCAAACAAACTGCACAAATCCAACTTATTACATCGAAATATCCAAAACATTACTATACCTCCCACACAACCTTGCACTCGATGTTGCAAGGGCTCTTACACACAGATAGAGAATAGATAAATGGTAGAAAATTCAAAAACAAATCTAATATTATTTGGATAGCAAAACTGATAATCCCAAACAAAACATAAAGACTGAAAAGAGACAACGAAATAATGTAATAGATGACATACTCAAAACTACACCCCTCTACCCCTCTCCCCTCCCTCCCCTCCTACCCACCCACCTCTTCCTACACCCAACAAAATGAGTAATAAATACAATCAAATAAAATAGAAATATACATGGACAAAAAAAGAAAATACATAAAAATACTGTTCTATTTCTATACAACATACATACAACAATACATACATCATACAGTACAAAAATATGTAAGCAAGACAGGTAGAGAAGCTAATACATATATAATATTATAACAAATAAATAGATAGGCAAGTGATCAAAATCGCACCGACTGAAAATCAAACTAAAAAACAACCATATATATGAGATAAAAACGGGCGGATAAAGTACGAACAAAAAATGAACATGAAACAAAAGCATTTATTAGGCGGAATATTATTCCACAAAATCCAAAGCATAAAACGGCCACAAGTCATACAAAAACCATAATGTAATGATAAAATACAACAAGATCTAAAACACTTACAGTTAATCCTAAATAAAGCCAATACAACACTTACAGACCAGAAAAGCTTGAATATTAAGCAAAATGACTTATATTTTAAATTGAACTATCATTAATTTAATAATGAACAGAAAATTATTGACCAACATGAGTACAGTTGTTGACTTTAAGCAGAAGTTGACTTTAAGAGGGTTGACTGTATTCGGATTCCACTGTATGTTATCCACAACCTCAATCTGATATTGTGTCTGGGTAAGCCAAACGCCGGAAATTGAATTTTTAAGTCGAAATAATCTTTTGAGTCCATTGAGAAAAAGTTGATAAAGAAACTTTTTCCAAAGACTCAAATTTACGCATTAATTTTAACTCAAATACACAAAATAGACTACAAATTTATTCGTCGGCAAATTGTTCACCCTGACATATCTAAATCCAGATTGGGTTTTTGGATAACATACTACAGAAACAATAGAAGCATCAATATCGAGAAATCTTCCGCACTCCGAAAAAAACATATTTTATTTTTTTAAATTTTGGCCAGAAAACCCGCCCTTCAAATATCGATCAATTAAAATGGCCCCATCTTGTCAAAAAACTCTCAAACCCGAGACTTCATTACAGTCTCAGGTTTGAGCGTCTTTGACAAGATGGTGATCATTTTAATCGATCGACATTTGAAGGACGAGTTTTCGGACCAAAATTTTAATGTTTTTTCATAGTAAGTACGACAGAAGGTGGTAGAGTTTCGATTGATTGGCGGATTGGATCAGTATTCGTAGATCGATTTATCGCGGTCTTACCCGTTTTTGGGTCGCATACCGTTGGTGAAATACATCATTGATTCATGGACTTATTGATTGACTTATTGATTTGTTGATTAGATATAGGTAGAAAAGAAAGTAGGGGGTGGGGGTCAAGATCTATAGACTGTAGAAAACCTTGACACTCTTATTATTAGCTCAGATTCAAGGTTCATCTTGATAATTGTAGAGATCAAACCTTTATTCAAAACAAAATGGTTCTGTTGAATATTCCTTTAACTTTAACTTTATAGGATGTTCAGCAAAAAAATGGAACCTGTTATTAGAATTGTTTAACGATATTTTTTTTTCCATTTTTTTTATTACAAATAATATAATTTGTTTCTATAGTAAGCCAAATACTCTAATGCCGTACTAAAATGATTTCACTCTAGTGCGCATTTATTTTAATGTGGGTGTGGGGGGGGGGGGGGGGGGGATGCATTTAAAATAGTCTGTCTCTTCTATCTATCTCTTCATCTTCTCTCTCTCTACTCTCTCTTCTATCTCTCCTATCTATCTATCTATCTATCTATCGTCTTCTTCTATTTATCTATCTATCTCTCTCTCTATCTATCTCATCTCTCTCTCTCTCTCTCTCTCTGTATATATATATATATATATATATATTATATATAGTTGTTCTTACTATCATCTATCTATCATCTATCTATCTACTACTATCTATCTATCTATCTATCTATCTATCTATCTATCTATCTATCTTTCTGTCGTTTCATCCTCTACCTATTTTTTACCCTTCTTCTCTCTCTCTCTCTCTCTCTCTCTCTCTCTCTCTCTTTGTGTGTGTGTGTGTGTGTGTGTGTGTGTGTGTGTGTGTGTGTGTGTGTATTTTGCGCAGCAAAAATATATCCAAATTGTATGACGTCGAATACAAACGACCCTTTTCTTCATTCTGTTACGTCATCATCGATTTTTTTTTCACCTTTATGGTACTATCTAGTATCACGAGCGCCTATAGTTGAATTCTCCAAAATAAGGCAAGAGACAAAACAAAAAAATTAAGGTCAATGATTAATAGAGAAAAATCATTAAATCATTAAATCACAAGGCGTCATATACCGTTTTGACTCTGGTGTTGTGATCATTGAATAATATAGCAACGGCTGTTATGTTGATCTTAACAACAATAATAAATAAACCAAACCCAGTAATTACTTCACTGTCCTTAATGCATAGTCGGTTATGGTAATTCTTGTTATTGGTTGGTTAAAAAATTACATTTTCAAACAAACAAAAATTATATCGATCAAGGCTACTTATTTCAATAACAAGAAAGGTTCGAAGTCTAGTTCAACACGATTATGGCACCTTCAGCGTGGCTCAGAGGTACGGTCTTTGCTTCGTACCCGAAAGGGATCGAGTTCGATCAACCGCACTGTGCTTTGTGGCCTTGAGCAAGTCACATCGCCCTAGCTCAATTTGCGGCGCTGCACTGCGGCTGACGCCTGGGTTATTCCAATCTT
>NC_088362.1:55660067-55702567 GCF_034508935.2 Berghia stephanieae
TATTGCAGACACGGCCATACCTAGATACGATCGGTGCTTTCACTGTTACTACAACATTCAAAACACCCTAGAGGCCTTCATAAGTACCTGTGGTAGAGAGTGAAGCCAGTGTAAGAAACATATTGATTGCGAAACTATTGGCGCATTATCAAATAAATAGCATTCTCGAGATAGAAAAGAAGTCAATACAGACGAATAAATCGAATACCAAACGACGGCCGCTGATGGCATGGCTGTCTGGTTGACATCGTCGGGAAGATATTGTTTTAGATCGGAAACAGCAGCGGACCAAGGACTGTAGCCTGAGGACTCCCGAGTTTTACTTTACGCTTCTAATGTTACATTTTCAAGCGCACTTAATTCGGAAAGTTTACATCTGATTTTAGCTAACTGGCATCCGAGAAGGAGTCGTTGGTGAAGAACTTTATCAAAAGCCTTTGAAAAATACAAGATACAGTCAACTTGCTCAGATTGTAGACTAGCTAGCTCTTAACAGATATGATTGTAATTCTCATGTGATTTTTTTCTTCCACAATCCGTGTCGTTAGGTGAATAAAAGGTTATGTTTCATTACGTCGCAGGAAATACATATTGATCAATAATAAGCTGATTTATTCTTATTGACCCAAAAAAAAAAAAACAAAGAGGTAACAAATGCTTTCGTTCAATGATCAAGGCCTCTCTGAGAGATGCGTTGTCATATTGATGTCACCTCTAATGCTAACTCTTTCAATAATTTGGCTTCTAATTTTAGGCCCTGTTGCTTTATAGAGATTAATTTTACTTCGTAATCGAAATACCTAATTTCTTGTTTGTGTATATATAATTCATGACTTAGATGAGATGCCGTTTTCTGTTTAGAACACTTCCCGCGCCTTCATCATAAAAAAAAAGTAAATAAGTTATTCAAGATTTGCATTTTTTATAAGGGTAGTTCTATTGCTTATCATAAATCTACAGAACTGTTTGGGCTTTCGACGAGATCTTTTGTTAGCATTGTTGGCAACATAGCTCTTGTAAGCAATGTGACATTTGCACTGAGCATAATAGATGTCCGTGTCCTTAAAGCACACGGAGAAATCGTTTATTCCTCTACGTGTTGAAGACCAGTCATCAAACTTCCACAAATAAATGTTTCATTTAAATTGGTTTTTGATATCTAACTTTAATCAGACCAGTTTATATTATTAGAATTATAACGACACTTTCGATACTTTTTGGTCATTGGTTAACCCTCTCCCTACCAGCCATTTCCAGGATTTTCCCCAAAACTTCACAACCAACTAACACAAAAAATAGATTTTTTATCACTCAAACACAATGGCATTAATTTTCTTGCCTATACATAATTTATTTAGCAAAACATGCTCTACAACACACTGTTCATTATCTTTAAATTTTATGATGTACAAAATAAATTTGAATAAAAAAATGTTGGATGTATCGTAACGAATGTGACGATTTTCCTACAGTTGGTAAGGAGAGGGTTAAGCAGCTTAGAGAAGGGTAAAGAGAAACAGATTAGACTTCATTACCTTTCAACCTGTCTCGGAAGGTTAGTTCATAAGAATTGATTACAGCATCAATCTACCCGTGTGCCCAGGCTCCGGTCAAAGTCCGACAAGGACATCAACAAGATAACAAACAAAATGGAAACAATCGGAACATATCTAATGATAATACACAGCCACTCGAGACGATTATTTATTTACATGAGGAATAATAGAATGTGCCATGGAAAAAAAAAAATACACACCTTCACATCCTACTCCCTCTCGTGGAGGAGTTTAAGCCATATATGGGCATTGACCAGTTACCTGCCACTGCCACAGGAGGTTCCAGGTTTGAGAGGTATTGCCAAGATGAAAGTCATTTAAATTTAAATCGATCGATAATTGAAGGTCGAGTTTTTAGCCAAATTTTTAAATACGCGTTTTTTTCCCAGAGTACGGCAGTTGACTGGTTAAAAACAAGAAGTCTCATTCCACAATAAGGACAGACAACCACGAAATAGAGGAAAGGAAAGTAGAAGACTCGTTGAGTCCCCCCCCCCCCCCCCCCCCCCTCCTTCCCCCTCCTCACAAACTTTCTGTTCAGAGAGGCCATGTCAATGAGTCATTCAGTCTTTCAGAAGGTCAAAAATGGATTGACATAGCACATTACTGATTCCAGAAATAAACGCAGGGAAACAGTAGATACGTAAACCGAAATGACTTAGCAGTAAATATAAATATAATAATAAGTAAATTTCCTTTGTTTATTCCCAGGGGGAAATTTGTCTTTTGGGTCTATTTCAGGGGAAGACTGGAATAACCCAGGCGTCAGCCGCAGTACAGCGCCGCAAAGTGAACTATAAGGTGAGAATACTTGTTCAAGGCCACAGAGCGCGGTGGGTAGCCGATCTTGGTACTTTTCGGGTACGAACCAAAGACCATACCGTTGGGCCACGCTGCCCCTAAAAGCAGAAACAAACAAATCTTATTTGGGGAATGCGTTTGTCATCAGTTGTGACCCTCAGCTGCCTCAAAATTAAGTGAACACAGTTTACCTCAAAAGACAACTCGCATAGAAATAATATTTCGATCTTAATGATTTCTCCGTGTGAACAAAACTCTCAAATGAAAACAAATCAACATAAACAATGAGCTAGGAGATACAGCTACCAGTCCCATATGATTGAGCTCTCTTGTGTTTTGACCTAGGTCACTCATCAAGAGAATGAATCATATAAGAGCAAACGAATTCACTTATATTACAAATCCAACACAATAGTAAGAAATGCCCTTAGTAGACGAGGATTGGTATTGTCAACACCCTCATCATCATCATCATCATCATCATCATCATCATCATCATCATCATCATCCCCATCATAACAACAACAACAACAACAACAATAATAATAATAATAATAATAATAATAAAATAAATAATAATAATAATAATAATAATAATAATATATATAATAATATGAATATATATAATAATGAATATAATATGATAATAATAATAATATAATAATAATAATAATAATAATAATAATAATAATAATAATAATAATAATAATATATATAAATATATAATAATAATAATATATAATAATAATAATAATAATAATAATAATAATAATAATAATAATAATAAAAAAAAAATAAAACAATATATGAATAATATACTAAAACTAACTTCAACTAACTTACTGCAGCAATTACTTATGCAATGCATGATGACAACATAAAAAACTACTGTCATTGCTTACTTCTTGCCATCTATATGCTGCTATTCACTATGAGTGACAGGATGCGCGTGATCGACACGAATTTCAAATATCCATTTCGAGACTACCTGTTTGCATAACTTTACTAAATAATAATTAAACGAGTTGTTTCCCTTTGCTCTGCATGAAAATAACTGGAAAATAACTGTCACTGGAGCATCAAGGAGTTAGATCTTTATTCGGTCGCCTTCTACAGTTGTATCAAATAGAAGCCCTCCCCCCACTTGTATTCTTTTTTTTTTTTTGCGCACCCCCCCCCCTTCCTGAAGCTTATTCGCACCCAGTAGTAGTAAAGTAGTAGTAGTAGTAGTCGTAGTAGTAGTAGTAGTAGTAGTAGTAGTAGTAGTAGTAGTAGTAGTAGTAGTAGTAGTAGTAGTAGTAGTAGTAGTAGTAGTAGTATAGTAGAGTAGTAGTAGTAGTAGAGTAGTAGTAGTAGTAGTAGTAGTAGTAGTAGTAGTAGTAGTAGTAGTAGTAGTAGTAGTAGTAGTAGTAGTAGTAGTAGTAGTAGTAGTAGTAGTAGTAGTAGTAGTAGTAGTAGTAGTAGTAGTAGTAGTAGTAGTAGTAGTAGTAGTAGTAGTAGTAGTAGTAGTAGTAGTAGTAGTCCTTTGCCATGTTTAAGTTGTCATAGTGATAGAGGAAATGCAGACTTAGTAATAATGTGTAAAAGCTACTCGTAAAATTATGAGTCACACAAGTATTGAGTGTGTAGAGTCCAGTTGAATGATTAACCAGTTAATGGCGCACTCTAGAAAAACTCATATTAATAATTTGGCCGGAAAACTAGTCCTTCAAATATCGATCTATTTAAATAACCCTCATTGAGCTTGAGCTTTTTATATAGCGCAATATCCAGTAAACGTTTTCAAAGCACTTTACAAGGGATCCCTGGTTAACAGCAACACTTAACATTTAGGACGAGACATGACGCATGTCAGTCGATATTGCAAACTTTTGGGACAGATAACGTTGTTAACGGCCAGGTACTCATTTTATACCTGAGTACGGTGAGAGAATGTGAGTAAAGAACCTTCTCCAAGGACTCAACAATGCGCCGAGCTAGGCTCGAACCCAGGACCTTCCGATCCGAAAGCGAGTGTCATACCACAAGACCACATAGCCGCATCTTGGCAAAAACTCTCAAACATCGCGAGTCCCAGGTTTGAGCGTTTGTACCAAAATGAGGATCATTTAAATCGATCGATACTTGAAGCACGAGTTATCCGGCCAATTTTTTTAAAATAGAGCAGTAAAGTTAGGTGCCCCAAACGTAAACAATAACAAGTTGCTAGTGATTTCCGTTAGGGACCGGAATAATTTACGCACAATATAGGTCTCCCAATTTTGTAGTTTGAGTTGTAGGCAATACACTTTCAGTATTGAAAATATGTTTACATAAAATCTAACAGTTGCAGAAATAATAATATAAGGCTAAATTATTATGAAAATAAGGCTCCGAATAACTCGTTGTTAACGGCGCATAAGCTCATTCTATAATGAGTACGTTGAAAATTGTAGAAAATTACCTTTGTCTCCAAGATCAACAATGCGACAGTAGGCATCGACCAGACCTTCGATGAAAGGGTTTCTTGCCACCACACTAGCCGCATTTGAAAAATCTCAAACATCGCGAACCCGTGAGCGTTAGACCAAAATGGGTTCATTTAAATCGATCGTACTTGATACAGTTATCCGGCCCAATTTTCTAACTATATGAATTTTCCAGCGGACGGCAGTAAACTGATAGACTCTGACTACCAAAACATTCGTAATCGACTTACAAATTGTTTAGCTCTACTCTGTGCTCAACCCGATGTGCGCATGCAGGTATAATAATCAAACTCTTATTATGGGCTTGATTTAACATTGTTATAATCGACAATATTATGCATTGCTTTGGGAGTATAATAATAATAATAAATTAATAAAATAATAATAAAATAATAATAATAATATAATAATAATAAAATAATAATAATAATAATAATGATAGATGATATGATAATATGATAATATAATGATATAATAATAATAATAATAATAATAATAATATAATAATAATAATAATAATAACAATAATAATAATAAAAATAATAAAATATAATAATAATAATAAATAATAATAAATAATAATAAAATAATAATAAGCGTGAGGGCAGCGTGGCTCAGCGGTACGGCTTCGTACCCGAAAGGTACACAGTTCGGTCATCCGCTACTTCGCTGTGTGGCCTTGGGTGGGCAAGTAAACTCGCTTTAGCTCACTTTGTGGCGCTGCATTGCGGCTGACGCCTGATTTATTCCAGTCTTCCCTTGGAACAGACCGTAAAGACAAATTTGCCCTTGAGGATGAATAAAGGCAATTTTATTCTATTATTATTTTATTTATTTATAATAATATATTGTTTATTGTCCATGAGGGCAATTTTTCATTCGGTTACTGTATATACACAATATTATGCAACCGACATACAAGAAACAAAAAGTGCTAAACCACACACACACACACACACACACACACACACACACGTACTCACAGACTCACACTTAAATAGGCTTCGTGTAACTTAGCTAAAAGCTACATTTCCATTACAACAATGATCCCATGACAATTTGGATGAGTGGGCCTGCAAATAAATACATCGGCTCGAGTGCGGCTATGTGGTCTTGTGGTATAACACTCGCTTTCGGATCGGATGGTCCTGGGTTCGAGCCTCGCTCGGCCATAGTTGAGTCCTTGGAAAAAGGCTCTTTATTGACGTTCATTCTCTCACCGTGCTCAGTTGTAAAATGAGTACCTGACCGTTAACAGCGTTGTCGCTGTCTTCTGAAATAATTGCAATAACGTCTAGCAGGCGTCATGTCTCGTTTTATATGTTACGTGTTGCTGTTGGTTGGGGACCCTTTGAAAAGCGCTTTGAGTACGTTCAGTGGATATTGCGTTATTCGCATGTTACAAACACTACGGGAGATAAGTTTAAGATATTTGTTGAAAGATTGTAATTCGTCTATAAGGAAAAATAATCTAATTCAAAGGATTGTGACAATATGGAATAATCTAAAGTTTGAGACAAAAAATTCTCATTCAATTAATAATTTAAAGAATGCCATTGATAAAGATCTTATCAACATTATATTTGATTTTGACGAATAATGTAACATGACATTGGATATTATTGTATTTTGTATATCAATTATTTGAAACTCTCGACTGTACAAGTCGGACATGCCATGTGAATGCAAACTTATACTACGAATACGAATATTGAATATGACACTTATTTACGTATTAGAAATTTAATTTTAAATTTAATTTATTCTCAATATTATCAATTAATTGCTATTGTATACAAATTATATAATTGATGAATTGTATCTATGCATAAAATTTACACAGAGCATTTAAAGATTTTTAGAACCTATTAGCTCTTAATCGATACGATACGATAGTAAAAGACATAGATACTAGTCTTAAGCTAAATGTGCAGTATATAATAATAAAATAATAATAAAGCATTCTCAAAGCGCTTTACAATATCACTTACCAAACCATAAAGACACCCATACCGTGCCAAAAGACACATACAATAGTCGCATTCACTAACTATACAAGTTTTAAGGAATGAAATATAAAGTGGCATTGAACAAATGAGAACTAAAAATAAAATGAATAATTAACTCATTGATCAGAAAACACCGAGACCAGTCTACGATAACAATTTCAGGAAGAGAGAGAGAAGTTTTCAGCTTTTTTCTTTAAATCTTCGACGCCGATCGCGAGCCTAAGATATATTTAGTATTCTCACCTCTTATTCTTATTACTCCTACAACGTTGTATCAGCCGTTCACTGAGCAGGGCAGAATTTTTTAAAAAGATAAATAAATATAAGATACAGAGATAAGGGGAGAGATGAAAGAAAGAGAAATAAAAAAGAGAGGGATTTATATATATATATATATATATATATATATATATATATATATTATATATATAATAGATAGATAGATAGAGAGATAGATAGAGAGAGAGAGAGAGAGAGAGAGAGAGAGAGAGAGAGAGAGAGAGAGAGAGAGAGAGGCAGAAACAGGAAGGGAGGGAATGTGAGATAAAAGAACGAAAGGATAGATAGATGGACAAGTAGCTAATAGGCAGACAGATAGATAAACAACGGACGGACAAACATGTGGATATGAGACCAAAAAAAAAAAGGGGGGGGGGGGGGGCAAGGGAAGAACACATGTATGGAGGGAAGGGAAAGAGAGGGAGATAGACAGACAGACAGACGGACGGATGGATGGACGGACCGTTGGCTGTCTGGCTGGGTAGATGGATGGATATAGACAGAAAGATAAATATATAGATAGATAGAAAGAGAGAGGGAGAGATAATAGATAGATAACCTTCCGCACGTTCCTCGTAGGCCTTTCACTTAATATCGTCTTTTGTGAGACTAAACGTTGATATAGGTGGACAGATAGACAGACAAGAAGGCGGGTAGGCAGATCGAATCTATCTAATCTATCTGTCTGACAGATTAGATAGATTCGATAGACAGATTAGATAGATTCGATAGAAGGGGGAGAGAGAGAGAGAGAGAGAGAGAGAGAGAGAGAGAGAGAGAGAGAGAGAGAGAGAGAGAGAGAGAGAGAGATCAGTGTGAATAGTTTCTGGATTTCCTACATTTTGACGCCTAGCCTGCTGTCTCTACTTTGCATTCCTCGCATTCTTTACTCAACTCTACACTATTATAATGTTAGCCTTCGTCAGTGTGTTGCATCCGGCGGTGGATTGCCAATTGCTCCCACGAAACAAAAACTAGATAATCTGAGCTTATTTTGCTGCAATGTTAAAAGTAGGAAGTAAGTACAAATCATAACAAGTAGGAGGAAACATTGATAAAGCAAACAATCTAATGGATACAAAACTACTCACAGTTTTCTCCCAGAAAGAAAACAAAACACACTGCAGATCACACAACTACACTACGAACTCACTCTTGTCGTTGTATTGTCGATTCAAGGCCAGGACACATTAAGTCGACTTACACGTACAAATCAACAAGATCAACACGCTCTACACATTCTTCTATTGACACACTCATTGAGTTTCAAGTTCTTGTTTTTGAAACACATTTGTCGTAACTTGGATCTTAAACACGCTGTGCGATCAGATAGCATTTTAATGTTAATCTTCTTTCATCTACATACATTCTTTCCACTGTGCCTGTAACCATCCCCGTTCGTTGCGCTTGGTTGATTTCCTTTTTTATTGTAGTATGTTAGTATGTTTTTTTTTTGTTTTTGTTTTTTGTTGTTGTGTGTGTGTGTGTGTGTTTGTTTGTTTTTTTCTTCTTTTTGCTGTTTTTTTTTTGTGTTTTTTTTTTGGGGGGGGGGGGGGTGTTTTTTTTTTTGGTTAAAGAAAAATGTAACGTTGATGTTATCATTTCTTTTGAGCCCAAGACGATCTTTGAGCTGTTTGTTGTTAACAATTAATTAACGATGCGATAATCGGCTTCCAATTATTTCTTCTTATTTTCATTATTCTTTCAGGCCCTTTTCTTCGGCAATATCATGACTGATCAAGATATTAGTGTATTGTGAATGATTCACAAAATCAGCAGTTAGTGCTCAAACGTTAATAATAAATAAATTCCCTTTTTTCATCTCATTGGGTAAATTTGTCATTAGATTCTTTTCCATGGGAAGTCTGGAATAACTCAGGCGTCAGCCGCAGTGCATCGCCGCAAATTGAACTAGGGCGAAGTGACTTGTTCAAGACCACACAGCACAGCGGGTATTCGAACTCGGTTCCTTTCGAGTAGGAAGCAAACACCGTACCGCTGAGCCACGCTGCCCCGCTGTTAACATCTTAAGACAATCAAGTCTTAATAATCTTCTACATATATCCAAGTTCACGTATATAATGCAAGCTATCCCGTACTATCCCCCCTTTCTTCAAAAGTTTAAAAAGAAGCAGACTAGCTGTGACTGTTAACCCCTTCTCCTCTCTATCTTGTCAAAATGTGAACCCGAGACTTCATTGTACGGCAGATCTGGTGTCAGTGTCGCGAATACAAATAGTAATTTAAATTCATGTAGGTGGTAATGCTTTGAAAGTGTAACGATTATATACACACACACACCTATATATATATATATATATATATATATATATATATATATATATATATATATATATATATATATATATATATACAGTAAATAAAATGAACAAATAAAACCAGAACAAACACTACTCTACCGCAAAGTTCTTTCCACAAAATCTGTGTACTTTGTGATTCTTGCTTATCATAACATGATTTTACACCGTTCGCGACATAAGCAAAAGAGAATTTTTCCTTTGCTGTTAAATACCAATAGCGCCTGAACTTTTTAACGGATTGCAAAGCTGTTCTACTGCATAGTTATGAGGAAATAATATCATATTAACCGCTCAACTGTCGGTATTTATTTGGGAAGACACGTATTTAAACATTTGGCCAGAAAACTCGTCCTTCAATAAATACCGATGGATTTAAATGACCCTCATCTTGGCAAAAACTCAAACCTCGAACTAAAGAAGACCTCGCGAGATCTCAGGTTTGAGATTATTTTTTTTTTGCCAGTATGAGGTTAATATAAATCGGTCGATGTTTGAAGGACGAGATTTCTGGCCTTTTTTAAAACACTTTTCCAGAGTACATCAATAAGTGATTATTAGCAAAAACGTTGCAATTAATGTGCTAAATACCTGACTAAGAGCCACTAAAGGAACTGATACAACAAAAAGGTTAAAAGCAATTGATAAAGCAAATGCTTTAACCCTCTCCTTATCATCTACAGCAAAATCGTCACATTTGTTACGTCACAATATACATTAAAATTTGTTCTTATTCAGATTTATTTTGCAAATTACAATGCTCTTTGTTTAATTAATAAGAACATAAAATTGTTTTGTAGAGAGATTGTTTGAATTTAAAAAATCCATTTCTCTGCTGGGTAAGCCTGCCATTTTTTTTTTTTTTTTTTTTGGAAAATACGGGGGGAAATCCGGTAAGGAGTTAATTGCCATTTTCCAAAACACATTGAGTCATGAATTGATGACCATTTTTTTTTACACTACGGACAAAGGCGACGCGTACATACATGTATGCTGGTCTGACATCCGAACACGATTACCTATAGGCTTAGTTTAACACATTAATTAATAATATTTTACGCCATTTTTTTGAGATTTCTTTTACAACAATGAGCCCATAATACATTGGGTTATCGGATCTGCAAGTAAGTGCATGTTGGACAAATGCATTGCGAGCCATATCCATGGAAACGGCATCATCGACAAATCAAAAAGTAATTTAGAAAAATATCAATTGTTTTTTGAAAAATATAGTAATAGTGATTTTCTTTATATTTTTTTCGCGAACTGTGAAATAGCCGGAACAAATGAATCATCATGTTTGGAAAAAAAACAAAAGACGCAAGATAATGTGCGGCTATGCGGTCTAGTGGGCGCATAGTTGAGTCCTTGGAAAAGGCTCTTTACTCACATTCTCTCACCATACTCAGATGTAAAATGAGTACATGGCCGTTAACAGCGTTGTCTTTGTCCGAAAAATTGTAATATCGCCTAACATGCGTCATGTCCCGTCCTACATGTTGAATTTTGCTGTTGACTAGGGATCCCTTGTAAAGCGCTTTGAGCACATTTAATGGATATTGCGCTATATAAAGCTCAATGTAATGTAAACAAGGTCAACGATGTAATACGATCGACGTGTACATATATGCAGGTCTGAATTCCTAACCCACTTATGGGCCTAGTTTAACATTGTTGTAATGGACAATATTTTACGTCATTTTTTTTTTAGATTTCAATTACAACAATGAGCCCATAAGGAATAATAATAATAATAATAATAATAATAATAATAATAATAATAAGCAGTTGAAAGGATATAGTCTTTGGTGTATAAGTGCATATGATCAATATTTCTTATAATAAATGCTTCAAAACAAAACAAAACTAAAAAAAAAAAAAAATAAAGAATAAATGAATAAAAATATCTATTTGGGCATTTACTTACATTAATAGTCTTGAAAATCACAATCACAATCCATGAAAATTAAATATCCCAAAATCCGAAGAAGACATGAATTTAATCTAAAATCCAACACAGGAATGTATTTTAATAGGAGACAGATATCCTATTAATATTAAAACCATAGCATTACTTGCAAACAACAATACCCCACTCTGCGTTTAACGGGCTTGTGGCCGTCACATTGTAAATTGTGGCCGCATTAGGGTAATCGGTGTCCTAAAGACTGACATACTGACATACAATCAATGAGAACTATAAAGAATCCATTCTAGAATTCAACTACAAACTGAAAAGCATGATAAATATCACTCTCTCAAATAATTTCCTTTGCTCAGGTTCACTCACACTCTCCTTTATTGCAAAACATTGATAAGTGAGATAAAGTTTGTATTTCAATTATAAACTTAATCACATAACCTAAATGATGGAGAATAAAAACAGCTAATTATAAAAAAAATTCACAGATCAAGTTATCTATTTGAACTCCACATATTTAGCTTAATTACTCATTGACCATATATTTTTAAAAATGGCATTGTTTCATTTAAACAAGACCATGACGCTTATGCCTGGACCGGGATTTCACAAATTCTGCTTTTGTGTTCCACTTTTCGAATCGAATGAATCTCTATCTTATCCGTTTATTTGCAAATTTTCTGCACTTTATAAATAAGACCATAACGCTTATGTCTGGACCGGTTGTTCGCAAATTCTGCCTTTGTGTTCCACTGTTCGATTAGAATTAATCTCTATTTTGTCCGTTTATTTGCAAAGTTTCTGCACTTTATAAATAAGACCATAGCGCTTATGTCTGGACCGGGCATTCGCAAATTCTGCTTTTGTGTTCCACTTTTCGAATCGAATTAATATCTAGTCTATCCGTTTATTTGCAAAGTTTCTGCATTTTATTAATAAGACCATAACGCTTATGTCTGGACCGGGCATTCGCAAATTCTGCTTTTGTGTTCCACTTTTCGAATCGAATTAATCTCTATTTTATCCGTTTATTTGCAAAGTTTCTAGATTTTATAAATAAGACCATAACGCTTATGTCTGGACCGGTTGTTCGCAAATTCTGCCTTTGTGTTCCACTGTTCGATTAGAATTAATCTGTTTTTTCCGTTTATTTGCAAAGTTTCTGCACTTTATAAATAAGACCATAGCGCTTATGTCTTGACCGGGCATTCGCAAATTCTGCTTTTGTGTTCCACTTTTCGAATCGAATTAATCTCTATTTTATCCGTCTATTTGCAAAGATTCTGCACTTTATAAATAAGACCATAACGCTTATGTCTGGACCGGGCATTCGCAAATTCTGCTTTTGTGTTCCACTTTTCGAATCGAATTAATCTCTATTTTATCCGTCTATTTGCAAAGATTCTGTACTTTATAAATAGGACTATGACGCTTATGTCTGGACTGGGTATTCGCAAATTTTCCTTTTGTGTTCCACTTTTCGAATCGAAATAACATCTAGTCTATCCGTTTATTTGCAAAGTTTGTGCACTTTATAAATAAGACCATGACGCTTATGTCTGGACCGGGCATTCGCAGATTCTGCTTTTGTGTTCCACTTTTCGAATCGAATGAATCTCTATCTTATCCGTTTATTTGCAAAGTTTCTGCACTTTATAAATAAGACCATAGCGCTTATGTCTGGACCGGGCATTCGCAAATTCTGCTTTTGTGTTCCACTTTTCGAATCGAATGAATCTCTATCTTATCCGTTTATTTGCAAAGTTTCTGCACTTTATAAATAAGACCATAACGCTTATGTCTGGACCGGGCATTCGCAAATTCTGCTTTTGTGTTCCACTTTTCGAATCGAATGAATCTCTATCTTGTCCGTTTATTTTCAAAGTTTCTAGATTTTATAAATAAGACCATAACACTTATGTCTGGACCGGGCATTCGCAAATTCTGCTTTTGTGTTCCACTTTTCGAATCGAATTAATCTCTATTTTATCCGTTTATTTGCAAAGATTCTGCACTTTATAAATAAGACCATGACGCTTATGTCTGGACCGGGTATTCGCAAATTCTCCTTTTGTGTTCCACTTTTCGAATCGAATTAATATCTAGTCTATCGGTTTATTTGCAAAGTTTCTGCATTTTATAAATAATAATAATTGTTCAAAATTTTACCTTACACCCGATATTACAAGTACAAGTGAGCCAGGTGAAGAAGATTGTCAAACAGTGTGACAGATGAAATAGAAAGAGAGAGAGAGAGGGAGGGAGAGAGAGAGAGAGAGAGAGAGAGAGAGAGAGAGAGAGAGGGCAAGAGAGAGAGAGAGAGAGAGAGAGAGGGTAAGAGAGAGAGAGAGAGATATTCGTTTTTTGTTCAAAATCTCTCTCTCTCTCTCTCTCATTGCACAAGGTTGTGCTATTTACTACTATTTATCAAGAACAGCCAAGCTGGCAACCCAGTCTCTGTATAAACTAAGCAAGATGGCAACAGGGACCTCGCTCCTTATCCAATGCCGAAGCTTTAGTTTGAGTCAAACGGTTTTGTTAAAAAAAAAACCACCCAAAATAAGTTCGTGTCGTAAGTGATGGAAGTTGAAGTCGGCTTATTATAAAATCGTTTTTATGGTCTGTTTGGATTACCCTTTTTAAATAGAAAAAGTGAATATAACATAAACTTGAAGAATAGGCAAGCTAAATGAAATTTAAATTGACTGATTAAATGAGTACGCGAGGCTGAGTTGCGAACGACTACTGGGTTCCGACATTCCGATCCCAGTGTCATTCATGTTCACCGTACCGTGTTACTGTCTACACACTACACTGCATTGTTAGTGACTGGTCATGTCTTTTTTGTTTGTATGTTTTACGCAAGCTTAATAAAAATTAAATTGACTGATTAAATGAATACGTGAGGCAGAGTTGCGAACGACTCATGGGTTCCGACATTCCGATTCCAGTGTCAGTCATGTTCACCGTACTGTGTTACTGTCTACACACTACACGGCATTGTTAGTGACTGGTCATGCCTGTTTTGTTTGTATGTTTCTTTTAATATGGGTCAATTTACAAAGAATAATAATAGAAATGTTCAAAACAAAAACTAGATTCACTATTACGTGCCTGTAATGAAGTGCTTTCCACAAACCGTGAGCGAGAATGATGGTGGAGGTAATGGCAACCATGTGGGTTTGTTATTGTTTCCTACCTCCGTCAACCCGCGCATCCAGTTGCGCACCCACGCTGATTCTAACCAATAAGAAAAGCATACTAAAGTGACCCCCCCCCTCCCCCCCAAAAAAAAATAAATTTAAAAATAAATAAATAAATAAATCTAAAAAATATACTCTACAAAATAGACTAAGTACTATTTTTGTTTTATTTGCCGTTGGATTTTTTATTAGTTGTCAGTGTGGCAGGCTCACGTTTTATTAATCTAAAATTTCCTATTTGGCATTTTGAGAAGTTACTAGGTCTGAGTAATAGTAATGGCTTGAAGCAATGAGGGCAAGGCTGTTATACTCTGGGGAAAAAAAAAAAAAAAACATTTTAAAAAATTGGCCAGATTGGGAAAAACTCTCAAACCCGGGACTTCGGCGAAGTCCCGGGTTTGAGAGTATTTCCCAAGATGAGAGTCATTTAAATCATTCGATGTTTGAAGGACGAGTTTTCTGGCCAAATTTTTAAACATGCGGTTTTCCAGAGTACGGCAGCAATAAGGGCAGTGAACTGTGCATGTGTAGTAAATTTATATTATACACGGGGCCAGAGCTCGGAAATTATATAATCCCCTTATACTGCGTGAAACAAAGTAAGGCATTTTAGTCCACGACCAGCGTATTCATGAAAATAGTAGAGTACCTAAAGGTGAATGGAAATTTACCTCGAGACTAGTTGTTGTTATAACTAAATACACAACGTTGTGAGGGTGATTTTTATCTCTCGTTGAGATTTCAAGGGGGCATGTTAAAAAAAAAAAAAAAACAAGAAGAAAAAAAGAAAAAGAAGTCATTATTATTATGCTGCCTGGCATTATAGATAGGCAAATGATTGTTCTGCTGTAGTCTGGAAAAAACCCATATTTTTTAACATTTGGCCAGAAAACTCGTCCTTTAAATATCGATCGATTTAAATTAAATAACCCTTATCTAGGCAAAACCTATCAAACCCGGGACTTTGCGAAGTCCCAGGTTTGAGAGTTTGTATTTTTTTTCTTTTTGCCAAGATGAGGGTTATTTAAATCGATCGGTACTTGAAGGAGGACTTTTCTGTCCAAATTATAAAATATGGATTTATCCAGAGTACGGCAGTGTTGACGTTTCAACTTATTTGATAGGTCTTACAACACAACATGTTAGTCTTATTGTTGCAATGGAAATACTCTCAAACCAAAGCAAAAATAGTATTCTCCATTACAACAATGTTAAAAGAAGACCTGCAAATATGTTTATGTCGACGTGCCCTTATTTGCAGGTCTGATTACCCAATTCCTTATGGGCTCATTGTTGTAATTGAAATCTAAAAAAAAAATGACGTAAAATATTGTCCATTACAACAATGTTAAACTAGGCCCATAAGTGGGTTAGGAATTCAGACCTGCATATATGTACACGTCGATCGTATTACATCGTTGACCTTGTTTACATTACATTGAGCTTTATATAGCGCAATATCCATTAAATGTGCTCAAAGCGCTTTACAAGGGATCCCTAGTCAACAGCAAAATTCAACATGTAGGACGGGACATGACGCATGTTAGGCGATATTACAATTTTTCGGACAAAGACAACGCTGTTAACGGCCATGTACTCATTTTACATCTGAGTATGGTGAGAGAATGTGAGTAAAGAGCCTTTTCCAAGGACTCAACTATGCGCCCACTAGACCGCATAGCCGCACATTATCTTGCGTCTTTTGTTTTTTTTCCAAACATGATGATTCATTTGTTCCGGCTATTTCACAGTTCGCGAAAAAAATATAAAGAAAATCACTATTACTATATTTTTCAAAAAACAATTGATATTTTTCTAAATTACTTTTTGATTTGTCGATGATGCCGTTTCCATGGATATGGCTCGCAATGCATTTGTCCAACATGCACTTACTTGCAGATCCGATAACCCAATGTATTATGGGCTCATTGTTGTAAAAAAAATCTCAAAAAAATGGCGTAAAATATTATTAATTAATGTGTTAAACTAAGCCTATAGGTAATCGTGTTCGGATGTCAGACCAGCATACATGTATGTACGCGTCGCCTTTGTCCGTAGTGTAAAAAAAAATGGTCATCAATTCATGACTCAATGTGTTTTGGAAAATGGCAATTAACTCCTTACCGGATTTCCCCCGTATTTTCCAAAAAAAAAAAAAAAAAAAATGGCAGGCTTACCCAGCAGAGAAATGGATTTTTTAAATTCAAACAATCTCTCTACAAAACAATTTTATGTTCTTATTAATTAAACAAAGAGCATTGTAATTTGCAAAATAAATCTGAATAAGAACAAATTTTAATGTATATTGTGACGTAACAAATGTGACGATTTTGCTGTAGATGATAAGGAGAGGGTTAAAGCATTTGCTTTATCAATTGCTTTTAACCTTTTTGTTGTATCAGTTCCTTTAGTGGCTCTTAGTCAGGTATTTAGCACATTAATTGCAACGTTTTTGCTAATAATCACTTATTGATGTACTCTGGAAAAGTGTTTTAAAAAAGGCCAGAAATCTCGTCCTTCAAACATCGACCGATTTATATTAACCTCATACTGGCAAAAAAAAAATAATCTCAAACCTGAGATCTCGCGAGGTCTTCTTTAGTTCGAGGTTTGAGTTTTTGCCAAGATGAGGGTCATTTAAATCCATCGGTATTTATTGAAGGACGAGTTTTCTGGCCAAATGTTTAAATACGTGTCTTCCCAAATAAATACCGACAGTTGAGCGGTTAATATGATATTATTTCCTCATAACTATGCAGTAGAACAGCTTTGCAATCCGTTAAAAAGTTCAGGCGCTATTGGTATTTAACAGCAAAGGAAAAATTCTCTTTTGCTTATGTCGCGAACGGTGTAAAATCATGTTATGATAAGCAAGAATCACAAAGTACACAAATATTTGTCTCATGATATTAACTAGTTTGAAATTTTCTTTATGTACCTCTTTCGTTGCAGTAAAATAAAAACACCTAGCGTGCTTTGATTTTTTGAATTCTTCCAACCATGACTCCAAATTATAAATCGCTGACATAGGTTAAAACTATATAGTACCCAGTAGCTTAGAAGGATACCATCCCTGTTTTCCAAATCACAATTGATTTGTCATGCTTCGTGGATGTGTAGGGCTGACACGTTGTATTGATACAGTCCACTCCGGATAATCGCAACTCGGTTAATTGCAACATTTCCCACCAAACGAAATTAATTCTATATAAAAGTCACTGGTTAATCGCAACAAATTTTCGCCCTCAAAGGTGGTTAATTCAAGAAATCAATCAAATAAAATATCATGTTTAAATTTCATCATGGAAGAAATCGTGATAAGTTGAAAAAGCGAGAGTGAGTGGTATCTTATGTTACAGTAGTGTGTCACCATTCAAAAGATGGCGGGCTTTGCAGTATGGGTTTGTGATGTCATCTGTGGCCATGAAATAAAAGGGGAGGGGGTGGGTATAGATAGTTCGAAGATGACGTCACTCAGGTCTTTGTTATTGTTTTTTGCCATCCGCGTTTATGAGTAATGCTCACTGAACTGTATTAACCCGACTATAAACGACACAGAAGGTAACTGCTTCTAATGGTGCTCACACTACCATGTTATAATGCCTACCCTGGATGCAAACTCATTACCGCACTCGTGCACAGTTGCAAACCCACCTGGAAGCTTCGTCACAATGCACCGTTCAACTAGATGCTCTGCGGTTTTGGGCTCTTGACCACAAGAAGAAGAAGAAGGAGAAGGAGAAGGAGGAGGAGGAGAAACAAAAAACATGAACAACAATTGACATTAACAAACAAAAAAGAGGAATGCAATAGTTTCATTGTAAAGGAATTTTAATTATGAAGTTAAGCGTTACCGATCACACTCAATGTAGGGACATCCAAAGATGACGAAACAATTGTAAAATTAAATTGCACCATAAAAAAAAAATCTGATATATGCATATTCCCAAGAAATAAAATGCATTATAAAGATTTGAAAATTTCATCACAGTGAGTAAATCAACCATTTATTTGATTACAGGGCACAGACAACTAGGACAATTAATGATACAAGAAATCAACGATGATGACAGAGAGAGACGAGAGAGAGAGAGAGAGAGAGAGAGAAGAGAGAGAGAGAGAGAGAGAGAGAGAGAAAGTAGATAGATGAGATAGAGAGAGGAGAGAGAGAGAGAGAGAAAGAGAAGAGAGAGAGAGAGAGAGAGAGAGAGAAGAGAGAGAGAGAGAGAGAGAGAGAGAGAGAGAGAGAGAGAGAGAGAGAGGAGAGAGAGAGAGAGGAGAGAAGATGTTGCATCATTGTGTAAAATATGCAATGTCACATGAACTGACAAATTATACATTTTAACACAGTGTTGTTTAAAAAAATGTTTTCACATAAAATTAAAGTAAAAAAAAAGTTATTTCCAGAACAAAGTCCATGATGATGTCTATTAAATTGAATCTGGTGTGGTTTGTTTTCGTTTCTGGAATGTGATTTATGTATCGGATTTACTTTTGGAGTTACAATAATACATTATCATCTTTTAACCAGTTAATTGCCGCACTCTGGAAAATCTTGTATTTAAAAATTTGGCTAGAAAACTCATCCTCCAAAAATCGACTGATTTCAGTGAACCCTATCTTGGCAAAAAATCTCAAACCTGTAACTTCTCAAAGTCCCAGTTTTGAGAGATTTTGCCAAGATGTGGGTCATTTAAATCGATCGACTTTTGAAGGACGTTTTCTAGCCAAAACTTTAAAAATACAAGTTTTTCCAGAGTACAACAGTTAACTAGTTGATTGACTGAAACAATATCAATATGATAAATACCATTTAAGAGATTGTGGATTCATTTTAAAACGTCAATCTTTCTTTTATCAAATAATGAATACTATGCTCATAATGTATATCTTAGTAAATTATTTATTATATAGAGATATGTTTTGGTACCTTTCTAATAGACTCTCTAAAACTTTGACTGTGATATGAGGACCTCTCTCAAATTATGCAAACATACTTTAATAAAGGGGAGGAAAACAAAATCAGGAAAAAAAACCCCAACAAAGTGCAATGATTATGAGAATAAATATATTAATTAGTATAATCAATAAATAAAATAATAAATTATATCATAAGATCTCTGGAGTGAAAACAAAAGATAATATTTTCATAAATTCTATTAAATAAACAACACACTTATTACCAAGGGAATGATTCTACACTCCCTTCCGACATCACTTTCCCCCTGCCATCTTCAGTTTTAACAGTTCCGTCTTTGTTAAGGAAAACCAATTTGGGAATACCAGACACTTTGTGTGCACTTTGCAGTTTCTCCTGTAAAGAATGAAAAATCAGAGAAAATAAATTTGCATGTAAAAATTTAAAAAAACCTGAGCTTTTATATAGCGCAATATCAACCAAATGTGCCGAAAGTACTTTACAAAAGGTCACTAGCTAACAGCGACATTTAACACGAAAGATGAGACATGACACCTGTTAGGCGATATTTCTGATAGAAACAACTCAGTATACACCTGGGTTTGGTGAGAAAGTGTGAGTAAAGAGCCTTTTCCAAAGACTCAACCATGTGCCGCTCAGAGTGGAGCTCGAACCCTTGATCTTCCAGTCCGAAGGCGAGTATGATACCACTAGACCACACAGTCGCACACATAATATCATCCCATTTCTCTGGGATAACCCGGAAACGTGGCACCCACCATGATTGGGGTCATCTAAAAAGCATTGATTTTATTGGTTAGTAAACAAGTCTTCTCATTGGACGGTTATCAAAACTTATTCGCTCACTGACTGGCAGTCAGATGCAACACTCTAATTGGTCACTAGCATTCAGTCACCGATTGTAAACCAGTGAGCATTGTCCTTTGCTGCAATGGCCTAAAACACATAGATTTCACTGACTGGTAAGCAAGATTTTTGATTGGATACGACATTTTTAAAAGTTAAAGTGATACTAAGCCGTTAGAAGCTGTTGACTGTAAAAAAGTAATAAACAAAAATTATAAAAGAACAAAATACCAAACATGGAATGTTTCGGGCTCAAAACCCTTCTTCAGCCATAAAAAAAAATTAAAAAAAAAAAAACAATGAAAACATAAACACGTTACTTAAAAACCAGATCAACGGCAGATAAGTATTTAGCACAAAACTTATTTAAGTAAGGCCAAAGTAATAAATAACAATGTGAAATTGAATGTAAGCTTCAATTTAATTACAAAAACAGATCAAATGAACGTTTCCGGTTTCTCCTTTATCAACAAAACAGGAATCATGTTATTTATTTCTTCGAGTTTTGAGCAGCAATATTTACATAAGGCCAAAGCAGGAGACAGAATTTTGCACTGTTTGTTACCCAGACCAGACCCTGCTCCAATTATTTTTCCCCAATAAACTCTCAATAGTTTACAGAACTTAGTGTTCCAATCTATGACTTACTTTGATGTCATTTGCATCAAAGGGAATGGCACACCAGGGCATCTCATTGAAGTAATTCTTGAAAGATGCTTCATCTCTGTCATGGCTGACAAAAATAATTTCTAGCTTTTTGCCATTTGCGTTCACATTCGGCAAGTTTTGGGGTAAATCCTCTGCAAGGGGGGCACCAATGGGCAGAGAAGTAGATGCCTATAAAAAAAAAAAATTAGTTAAAGCATTATTTTATAATCATTCCTTTAATGACATTCAAAACAGCTTTGTAACTTTACATGTAAAGTCTTATAAGATAGTTGTCCTTCAGAGCCATTAGGCATTAGGCCCTTGGCGCCTTAATTTGGTTTATCCTGGTTTTTATACCATGAAATGGACAATAGCAATTGCTTGCTATCCTTTGGAAAAGATGCTAGTCTATCACAAATTACTTTCCACCAGATTAGACAAAGCGGTCAGGAAAAAAATCTTGACATCACCCAGGATCGACCTCAGTCCCTTTGTGTGTGAAGCGAGTGCTCTACCAACTGAGCTATCGGGATCCCCATGATATTTTATGTGTAACTTGAAAATAAAACCGAAATTTAGATCTTAGTTAATCAAATTGTGCAACCAATAATGACAATAGAAATAGAAACAATAGTACAAATATTTCTAAGAAGCAAAGACTGCAGGGATGCCAACCCTTGCCCATGAAAATGTGTACAATGGAGATTCAAAATGAGTAAGATTTTGAGAAAAATGTGTACAATTCTGCAAAAACTATAATTAAAGTTAAATTTTGATGATGGACAATTAAACCCTCAGCTTTATTCAATCAAAACTCACCTATAAGCTCTACATCTTTCACTGCATTGGCAACGTCAACATCACCATTCTTGGAGACCAATTTAGAACCAAAACAATCCATTGTTAAATGTTAGATTTCTGGGGGAAAATATGATAACCAAAAGTTAACATTACACTTTCTGCAGATGACGCAGACATCGAAAACAAAGAAGTATCATCTAAAATAAAACTTGAGCTTTTATATAGCGCAACATCCACCTAATGTTCTCAAGCGCTTTACAAGGGGCCTCTAACAAACAGCAACATTTAACATATAGAATGAGACATGATGCCTGTTAGACGATAATACAATTTTTTTCCAACAGAGAAAATGCTGTTAACCGCCAGGTACTCATTTTACACCTGAGTACGGTTATAGAATGTGAGTTGAGAGCCTTTTCCAAGGACTCAACTATGCACCAAAGAGGCTCGAACTCAGGACCTTCCAATCCGAAAGTGAGTGTCATACCACTAGACCACATAGCCACATAAGAGGGAAAGTTGTTGACAATTGGACACAAATGAGAGATGCCAAATGTTTTTAGAATAGTCATGGGACCAGAGACTGAAAACTACCAAAAGCAACGTAACAACAAGATATGGAGTGAGTAGAAAAGTGCCAGAAGACAATAGAGAATAAAAATTTTTTTCGCGGCGGTGGTGGGGTTTGAACCTGCGACCTTATTGGTACGACAACTCCGCCTGGCAGGTGAGAGCGTGGCTCTACCGTGTGAGCTATCCACGAACACAAAAATATTCGTTTCAAACCCAAAGTCATTTCTAGATCCCTCTCTCACCCACTTCTTGAGATCGCCGATTCGTTCGCCACCATCGCGAAGTAATTTTGACCAGCAGTTAAGCTTAATAGCCAATATTCTCATCACAAACATATAACATAGAAACGATTGAGACATTGAGTATGCTCCGGTGTATGGGGTGAATTTTTAATTCAGAAAAGTGAGTGGAGCAGGCACTTATGTTGGTAACAACAAGATATGGAGTGAGTAGAAAAAGTGCCAGAAGACAATAGAGAATAAAAATTTTTTTCGCGGCGGTGGTGGGGTTTGAACCTGCGACCTTATTGGTACGACAACTCCGCCTGGCAGGTGAGAGCGTGGCTCTACCGTGTGAGCTATCCACGAACACAAAAATATTCGTTTCAAACCCAAAGTCATTTCTAGATCCCTCTCTCATCCACTTCTTGAGATCGCCGATTCGTTCGCCACCATCGCGAAGTAATTTTGACCAGCAGTTAAGCTTAATACCCAATATTCTCATCACAAACATATAACATAGAAACGATTGAGACATTGAGTATGCTCCGGTGTATGGGGTGAATTTTTAATTCAGAAAAGTGAGTGGAGCAGGCACTTATGTTGGTAACAACAAGATATGAAGTGAATAGAAAAATTCACCCCATACACCGGAGCATACTCAATGTCTCAATCGTTTCTATGTTTATGTTTGTGTTGAGAATATTGGCTATTAAGCTTAACTGCTGGTCAAAATTACTTCGCGATGGTGGCGAACGAATCGGCGATCTCAAGAAGTGGGTGAGAGAGGGATCTAGAAATGACTTTGGGTTTGAAACGAATATTTTTGTGTTCGTGGATAGCTCACACGGTAGAGCCACGCTCTCACCTGCCAGGCGGAGTTGTCGTACCAATAAGGTCGCAGGTTCAAACCCCACCACCGCCGCGAAAAATTTTTTTATTCTCTATTGTCTTCTGGCACTTTTCTACTCACTCCATATCTTGTTGTTACCAACATAAGTGCCTGCTCCACTCACTTTTCTGAATCAAAAGCAACGTAGCGTCTTGAATTTTTCCCTTTGTTCTCCTGCCCCCCATTTGGTTCATGGGACCAGAGACTGAAAACTACCAAACGCAACGTAGCGTCTAGAATTTTTCCCTTTGTTCTCCTGCCCCCCATTTGGTTCATGGGACCAGAGACTGAAAACTACCAAAAGCAACGTAGCATCTTGAATTTTTCCCTTTCTTCTCCTGCCTCCCATTTGGTTCATGGGTCCAGAGAGTCAAAATTGCCAAAAGCAACATAGCTTCTTGAGTTTTTCCCTTATTTGTCCTGAAGGAATTGCATTGCTACACCTTACAGTCAGCATCAGGCATCTTTTCCATTTGTGTTCAAATTGTGAGTGATGTTCAGGATCCGTTGGGCTGATTGTTTTGGGTGACAGGCAAGTACTTAAAACAGCTATGGTCTCAGGAAATATAAGTTTATAAAGGCAGTTGTGCAGACCTCTTCTTCCTGCTAACTCAACATCCTCTCAATGCCGCGTTGTATGCCACGGTGGTGTGTGCTTCCACGAGTGAATCAGTTATGAATAATATCCACTATTTTGCCCAGAATATTCACAATCAAGCCACCAATCTACGGGGTGTGGATGCTCAAACATTTAGACTGCATACTTTTCTATACTTACCTTAGTAAGGTATATCACAGTTTGTGTCACTTATCTTACAGCCAAATTAAAACATGGATACAACAAACTTGTTGGATCGTCCCATACAGATCTCAATTGAGCCTTGCACTGATAATTGATGTACTTATCAATAGTTAAAATATTTTTTCCAGAATCAAACAAAACTCTACTACCACTGGAGACTGTTCAGACTGTGTCCAAATAATCTGTTGATTGCACTTGCTCATTGAAATTTGAGTCCGAATAGTCATGAGAGACTGTTCAGACTCGCGTCCAAATTGCCAATTCATTACTGGACACTTATTAATAAGAATAACTGTTTTAAACGAAGCTCTGGATCTCTTTTAAGTGTACTATAGCTTCATCAATAACTGCATTCCACCAAATAATAATACTACAGTTATACATGTGTGTGTGTGTGTAGTCTAGATAGATTGTTCCTCTTATTATGAGGGTCAGCCTATGAACTGTTCAATTCGAAGGATTTGTGTAATGACAATGAGCTGTCCAATAAAGCGGGTTCTACTGTACCAATTTACTTAGTTCACTCCATAATAGAAAGATGGCTTTTAATAGTAATAAATTAATTCAGGTGAAGTAAATTCTTGTCTTTTTTCTTTGATTTAAAATGTTTACAGAATTGACATCTGGCATCGGTGCATCACTCCTGTGAAAATATTCTCTACGACAAGAGAACTTACGACGAGTGTATGTGTGTGTGTGTGTATGTGTGAGAGAGAGAGAAAGAGAGAGAGAGAGAGAGTGAGAGAGAGAGAGAGAGAGAGAGAGAGAGAGAGAGAGAGAGAGCTATCCGAGGCGGTAGCGAGTGAATCATCTCAGTCCCAGTCATCTCTTCATGAACTTCATGCACATATTTTCAGCCCAATTCGCTTGATAAAGCAAAATCACAATACCGCCATATGGACATATCAAAAAAAAAAGTTAACAAATTATACATCCAAATTATATTGAGAATCAGACAGTAATCAAATACTACCTAGTAATATTGTCAAATAGGTATATTCGTTCTCTTCTAATACGTGGATTGCAACTCCAAGATAGACGTCTATCTTGTTGTTTTTCTGTTTTCAGGACCTCTGACCCCTGCCCTTACTACCGGCTACCGGTTACTTTTCTGTTACCACAACAAACAAAATTTCACCAACTCGTAAACATTGGTAAAAACTAAATTCATTTATCAGAGTTGCATATTAAGAGTAACATATTCAATGCTCGTTCATTTATAAACAAACCACATTTTTGAAAACGCACTTACCTGATACAGTGTATCCTTGAACAACTGAATGATCTCAGAGAGTGGGTATCAATGAAGTTGTGAGACCTGTGACTTTATAACGGGACTGGCGTTGACGGATGCTGGGCAATAGTCGGTATTTTTTTAGGCACTTGAAATAAAATTGCGATACCAAAGGAAAAGGTAAATTTAGTTAAATAACTATTATTATTATTATTATTATTATTATTATTATTATATTATTATTATTATTATTATTATTATTATTATTATTATTATTATTATTATTATTATTATTATTATTATAATTATTGTCAAATTGTTGATTTAGTTCAGTCAGCAACTTTTCAAGGGTATTTATCTTTGTCGAGATAACAAATAAAAACTGATAAAAGCAACAACAACAACAACAAAAAAAAAACAAAAAACCCCCCCCCCCCCAAAAAAAAACAAAAAACAAACAAAAAAAAAAAACAACAACAACAACAACAACTGATAATAACAATTAACTGGTAACAAATTACTGCTGATATAGTCCTTCCAAATAACGTGCGCATGGAATATTGCAAATTCCTCCAACGTCACGAAATGTGATGCGGTGATTTTTGCATGCGGCCTTATATATCAAGTGACATTACGAATAGTGATAGACCAAACAGTTTTCGCACAACCCCGAATTCATTTGATATTTTCATCGTTTGCAATAAAATATGACTAAAACTTTAACACGTTTACAGTAATACTGTGTTGATTCTCTTTCCCGTTGGGAAAATATTCACAATCAAGTTTCATTCAGTGGCGTAGCTTAGCAAATAATTTTGGGTTGTTTGTATTAGTGAAACAATATATATATCATTTAAATAGAACATAAACAGTGTTGAAAAATGCTCGTAGCGTTTATAATTTGTCTCTCCCCTGGTAATATATTGGACGACGCAAGCAGCTAGTGAGGTGCTTATACATTTTTCAAAGACACTGATGAAAATAAAAACACAACAAAACAAAAAACAAAAACAAAAAAAAAAAAACAAAAAAAAAACAGAAAAAAACAGGGGGGACTTAGTGATTCAGAGTGTTTAAAATAAATTTTTTAAAATATAAAAATTCCATATTTTTTATCAGTTCAACTTAATTTTGACTCTTTAGTTTCTGGTTCATTCTGACATAAAACCGTTTTGAGACTATGGGTCACATTTAATTGAATTTATCAATTCTATGATATTATTATTATTATTTTATTCCCAACCGTTTCATAATTTGCTATGTAATGATGTGACATAAAATCGTCGGAAATATATATATATATATATATATATTATATATATATATATAATATCTCTCTATCTCTCCTCTCTCTCTCTCTCTCTCTCTCTCTCTCTCTCTCTATCTATCTATCTATCTATCTATCTATCTATTTATCTATCTCTATATCTCCCTCTTTCTCTTAATAATTTAAAAAGAAACACACAAAAAATAACTCCACTTCAACAACAACAATATAATAAAGAAGAAGAGAAAGGGGGAGGAAGAACAGGAGGAGGCGGGGGAAAGACAGACAGAAAGGGGGAAAAAAAAGGGGGGGGGGGGGGGAACACACAAAAAAACAAACCACAAAGTTTCTATCAGTTTATCTGAATCAATCTTTGTTACTAAATATCGAATATTGCCCATCTCTGGATCAAGGCAGGGTCAAGGCCATTGTCAGACAACTAAAATAGAAACATAGTCAGGTTCGATAAGGAGCTAAAAATGGTTTAACAAACAATAATACTAGAATAATGTAGCTGTATCAGTGACATTTTATGAAGGTCAGGGTCACACTGAATAATCATAAGGGAAAAATCCCACTATTAATATGGAGTGCCTCATTGAGAAATGAAAATCATCCTGAGAGCAGACGAGAATTTTCGTGAAAAACGGTTTACATGTCAATTCATGGGAAAAGTATGCCTAATGTAAATCGAGAAAATACTCCCCGGGAATTAAAATCGATCGTACCTTTTTTTTTACTACAAAGTCATCATGACAAGCAAATTTATTGGGCGTGGGATGATGATGATGATGATGATGATGATGATGATGATGATGATGATGATGATGATGATGATGATGATGATGTAGGTAAACCTATTGATAATAACAATGATAATAAGTAGGAGACGGAGGAGGGGGAAGAGGAGGAGGAGGAGGAGGAGGAGGAGGAGGAGGAGGAGGAGGAGGAGGAGACGGAGGAGGAGGAGGAGGAGGAGGATCAAATTAGAAGGCCGATAACATTTAACGAACAAAAAACAAAAAAAAAAAAAAAAAAACAAAAAAAAAAAAAAACAACAAAAAACAAAAAACAAAAAAAACCTACAGGAATAAGAGATGGTTATGGTGATGATACGGAGGTGGTGGTGATAGATCTAGTTGTGGTGGTGTTGATGATGATCTTGGTGGTGGTGATGGTGGGGGAGGAGGAGATGAAAGGAAATGAGGAAGAGAGAGAGAGAGAGAGAGAGAGAGAGAGAGAGAGAGAGAGAGAGAGAGAGAGAGAGAGAGAGAGAGAGAGAGAGAGAAGATGTCGTTGGTGGTGGTAGTGGATGAGGAGGGGGAGGAAGTGGAGGGAGAGCACGAGAACCCAAACCGAACGTTACGTCTCACTCCAATCTTTCCTTTTCCACACTGGAGACACCAATCGTAGCCACCGTTTACTTATAGATAGTTCGAAGATGACGTTACTCAGGTCTTTGTTATTGTTTTTTGCCATCCGCGTTATGAGTAATGCTCACTGAACTGTATTAACCTGACTATAAACGTTCATGGATACACACAGTTTTGTGTTATACTTCCGGATGGCAATGTTATGAGCTTCTTAGCCAAGCGCATATTATCTATATCCTGACACTGACCAAAAAATGACGTCTAAATACCAGTCTTTGGCCACAAAAGAAATCAAATCGTGATTTGTATTCAATAGTTCAACCAATGAAACCACTTGTTTCCATGAGCACTACTAACGACAACTCACTAGGCGGTACAAAAACCAAATAATGACGTCAAAAGACCAGTCCTTTTGGGTTTCAGTGTCAGGCTATAACCGATGGCTACGCACCAATACTACCATCTTTAGATAGAACTAAGTTGACGTCACTCAGGTCTTTGTTATTGGTTTTTGCCATTCATTTTTATGAGTAAGTCTCACTAAACTGTCCTACCAGACTCTAAACGTTCAATGTACACATAGTTTTGTGTGTTGCTCCTTTATATTTCCAGATGGCAATGTTGTGATCTTCTAAGCCAAGCGCATACTATCTATAGGCATGGGATTAGGTCCCGATAGATCAGTTGGTAGCGCACTCGATTCACATGAAATGGGACTGAGATCGATCCTGAATCCCGAAAGATCTTTTTTCCCTGAACACTTCTAACAACAACTGACTTTTCACTTTCGTTTGTTGATCATTGTCTTCTCTTGTGACGTAATTTTTTATCAGTATCAGGCCTTTAGCGTAGCCTTCGTTAACTTATGGCCTGGCACTGACCAAAAATGACGTCAAAAGACACGTCTTCGACCACAAAAGAAAACAAATCGTGTTTGTATTCAATAGTTCCACGAATGGGATCATTAGTTTCTTGCCTTGAGCACCATTGACGACAACTCATTTGACGGTGTATTAATCTATAGATAGTATGCAGATGACGTCACTCAGGCCTTTGTTATTGTTTTTGCCATCCGCGTTTGTGAGTTGTTCTCACTAAACTGTATTAACCAGACTATAAAAGTTCATGGTTACACAGAGTTTGTGTGTTGGTCCGTTATACTTCCGGATGGCAATGTTGTGAACTTCTTGGCCAAGCGCATTCTATCTATAAGTTAACAATGGCTCTTTAGTTCACGAAGGCCACGGCGTAACCGTATAGATAGAATGCGCTTGGCCAAGGAGTTCACAACATTGCCATCCGGAAGTATAACGGACCAACACATAAACTCTGTGTAACCATGAACTTTTATAGTCTGGTTAATACAGTTGAGTGAGAACAACTCACAAACGCGGATGGCAAAAACAATAACAAAGGCCTGAGAGACGTCATCTGCATACTATCTATATAAGGAACGAAGTGACGTTACTCAGCTCTTTGTTACTGTTTTTTAGCCAGCCAGTATTATGAGTAGTTTTCACTAAGCTGTATCAATCAGATTATAGATAGAATGCGCTTGGCCAAGGAGTTCACAACATTGCCATCCGGAAGTATAACGGACCAACACACAAACTCTGTGTAACCATGAACTTTTATAGTCTGGTTTATACAGTTTAGTGAGAACAACTCACAAACGCGGATGGCAAAAACAATAACAAAGGCCTGAGTGACGTCATCTGCATACTATCTATAAACGATCAAGGTTACACACAGTTTTGTGTATTGGTACGTGATTTCTGGCTGGCGGAATGTTGTGATTTAGCAAATTAAATTCTAAATTTGATTGAAAACTTATAACTCAGCTGTTGTTAGTTTAAAAACAAAAACAAAGAGCTAAGTGACGTGAATTTATTCATTATGTAGAAGTAACAAAACTGACATCACTCAGCTCTTTGTAATGGTTTTAAGACATCCATTTTATTGATCAATACTCACTAATTTCAGATTTTTATCAATCAGACTGTAGATAGATCGTAGATAACGTCATTCAGGTCTTTGTTATTGTTTTTTGCCATCCGCGCTTATGAGTAATGCTCACTGAACTGTATTAACCTGACTCTTAACGTTCACGGATACACACAGTTTTGTCCAATATACTTCCGGATGGCAATGTTATGAGCTTCTTAGCCAAGCGCATACTATCTACAGATAGAACGAAGTTGACGTCACGCAGGCCTTTGTTATTGTTTTTTGCCATCCATGTTTATGAGTGATTCTCACTAAACTGTGTTAAATAGACTATAGATAGAATGCGCTTGGCCAAGGAGTTCACAACATTGCCATCCGGAAGTATAACGGACCAACACACAAACTCTGTGTAACCATGAACTTTTATAGTCTGGTTAATACAGTTTAGTGAGAACAACTCACAAACGCGGATGGCAAAAACAATAACAAAGGCCTGAGTGACGTCATCTGCATACTATCTATATAGTTAGTTCGAAGATGATGTCACTCAGGTCTTTGTTATTGTTTTTTTTTGCCATCCGCGTTTATGAGTAATGCTCACTGAACTGTATTAACGTGACTATAAACGTTCATGGATACACACAGTGTTGTGTGTTGGTCCGTTATACTTCCGGATGGCAATGTTATGAGCTTCTTAGCCAAGCGCATACTACCCATACGTTCAAGGTTACAGATAGTTTTGTATGTTGGTCCGTCATCATACTTCCGGATGGCAATGTTGTGAGTTTCTTGGCCAAGCGAACACTATCTATAGATAGTATGCGCTTGGCTAAGAAGCTCATAACATTGCCATCCGGAAGTATAACGGACGAACACACAACACTGTGTGTATCCATGAACGTTTATAGATAGTATGCAGATGACGTCACTCAGGCCTTTGTTATTGTTTTTGCCATCCGCGTTTGTGAGTTGTTCTCACTAAACTGTATTAACCAGACTATAAAAGTTCATGGTTACACAGAGTTTGTGTGTTGGTCCGTTATACTTCCGGATGGCAATGTTGTGAACTCCTTGGCCTAGCGCATTCTATCTATAGGCGGGTTAATACAGTTCAGTGAGCATTACTCATAAACGCGGATGGCAAAAAACAATAACAAAGACCTGAGTGACGTCATCTTCGAACTATCTATAGATAGTTCGAAGATGACGTCACTTATGTCTTATTGTTTTTTTTTGCCAGGTCTGCATAATATATATATATATATATATATATATATATATATATATATATATATATATATATATATATATATATTATATGCAGACCTGCCTGCTTGACAATTTAAAAAATTGCAGTCTTTAGGAGATAAAAATTGTAGCTGCGAGTTAACTCTACAGATCAACAATTTGTCCTTACAAGGATTAGACGTCTAGATATCACTTCAAAATCCTTAAAATTATGCACTTTGTCTAACTTTCATTTTCAATAAAATTATTTTATTGACTTAGAAATGCTCGTGAAGTTCTGAAATTGGAGCAAACATTTCGTAATACTACGAATTTTTCGTAGTACTAGTGAGGTCTGGTTATATGTAACTTGTAACAAATGAGATGACAATGTAGTTTTATTTTGGGAGTTATGAAACAGGGACGGTTTCGGGGAATGTGTGTGACTTTTCTTATATTTTACTTTTGTTGTTGTTGGTATTTTATTTTTAAAAATATTCAAAAAATGATATATACATATATACAAATGATGACAACAACAACAACAACAATAATAATAATAATAATAATAATAATATAATAATAATAATAATAATAATAATAATAATAATAATAATATAATAATAATAATAATGATATATAATAATAATAATAATATATAATAATAATAATAATAATAATAATAATAATAATAATAATAATAATAATAATAATAATAATAATAATAATAATAATAATAATAATAATAATAATAATAATAATAATAATAATAATAAATAATAATAATAATAATAAATAAATAATAATAATGATGATAGATGATGATAGATAAATAATAATCATGAGAGAGATAGATAGATAGATAGATAGATAGATAGATAGAAGATAGAGAGAGAGAGAGAGAGAGAGGAGAGAGAGAGAGAGAGAGAGAGAGAGAGAGAGAGAGAGAGAGAGAGAGAGAGAGAGAGCAATTTAAAAAGAAGTAAGCAAACAAACAAAAACCAAAGTGTGACTTGTGTTCATGATTTCTGCCCATAATTCAGTCTATCAAATCGTGGTGTGTTATTTGGTTCGATTGATTGGATCAAGGTTTTGACCTCAGCCTACCCCAACACACACTCACATTCCTAATGCTCCGTCAACCGTGTGACCAGTTACAACCTACAACAGTTTGTTATAAATTATGAATGGTCGAAAACACGAATGAATGAATGAATGAATGAAAAAGGAAGAGAACGAACAGCAAGCGAATGAAGGAATAAATGAATGAACAAATGATGGATAAGAGAATAACCTAGTGATAAACAATAAATGTTTTTATCATTTTTGTTATAGGCCGAAGAAGCGTTTTGATCCCGAAATGGCCTATGTTGGCCACAGAATAGAGCAACATGTCTCTGGTGTTGCCTTGTTTTTTTTACGAAGCTGTTATATAAATTTTGTCATTACTTTACACTTATGGATTGTGCTTACAGACTTCAGTGCTAGAAAACCTTACGATCGTTCAACATTCTCAAACCAATCACAAGATCAACATATTGTGTCGATTGAGACATAATATTTTGTGTCAATTGAGACATAACACTTTGTGTCAAATGAGTCGTAACACTTTGTGTCAACTGAGACATAATATTTTGTGTCAATTGAGTCATAACACCTTGTGTCCATTGAGACATAATATTTTGTGTCAATTGAGTCATAACACCGTGTGTCAATTGAGACATAATATTTGATAAAAATTGAAATTAGAGGTACCTACAGTTTTTAAATACAAACTTTTTTTCAGGTGCTGCGTTCTGAAAACCACAGTCATGTCTTTTTGTTGTTGTTGTGGTTGTTATTATTGTTGTTGTTATTATTATTGTTGTTGTTGTCGTGGTTGTTGTTATTGTTGTTGTTGTTGTTGTTGTTGTTATTGTTGAGGTTGTTGATATTCTTATTGTTGTTGTTGTCGCTGTCATTGCTGTTGTTGTTGTTGTTGTTGTTGTTTTTAGAGGTTTTGCACTGCCAAATACAGTCGTTGGTATCTCAATGTAAGAATATAATGAGATAGGAAACAAGATGTATATCTTGACGCACCAATCATTAGTCAATAAGAAAGGGGCCAGGCTCAAGCAGAAAAACAGAGGTGGATTCCGATTATGAATGAATGCATGAATTATGAATACATAATTTATTGTCGGTATAAATGCATAGTATGCATACATCGTTTATACATAACATCTATTAACAATGACAACAGAATGTAAAAGTAATAATTTGAAAAAAATAATGATGTATATTTTCTTACTACAATCTTATTAAAATCAGTTTGTCCTTAAGGCTTTTCACCGACATAAGACTTTTAATTTAAAAAAAATACTTTGCACATAAATTAAATAATACATATAATACGTAAAAATTGACATGTTTCACTGTTTCATTAAATGTGAATATCAAATATACTTAAGGGAACAGAAAGCAGATCTGAACCAGTCTGAGAAGCTGCCACTTTTGTCATAAGAGACTCTCAAACCCATTCAAATCAGTCTCCGTTCTCATGTGCTCTGGCAGATTATTCCGCGAAACTGCAGCGGCATAACGAAAGGACTGTTTACCGAAATGGGTTGTTTTGATGTTTGGAACATTAACAGTTTTGGTGTGCCTAAAATCATATTTTCTTTCTTTAAAAGTTACTAAATTTTCTAGACATTTTAGGGATAATTTGTGAAGAATTTTGAATGTTTCTGTTGCCATAATTTGCAATCGCTTCGTTTCAAGGGGGATAACTTTAGCCTTTGTTAATAAGTCTTTGTAAGTGCCGGTACAGTCACTGTAGATGAATTTGAGAGCACGATCTTGTATTTTTTCCCATTTTCTTAGTATTTGGTCTTGATCAGAAGTGCCAAATAAGATTCCGGGTGCAACATAGATAAATAAATAATAATAATAAAAATATTTTTAAAAAATTCCATTTATTCATTCCATATGGCAAATTTGACTCTTGAGTCTATTCCAAGGGAGACCAGAATAACCCAGGCGTCAGCCGCAGTGCAGCGCAGGTGGAACAAAATTGACGTCACTCAGCTCTCTGTCATTGTTGTTAGACAGCGATTTTCATGATTAATTCTCACTAAATTCTATCAATCAGACTATAAATGTTCAATGTTACATACACATAGTTTCTGTGTGTTGGTACGTTAATTCCGGCTGACTGATGTTGTGAGTATTTGATCTAAACGCATGATAACTACTTACATTTTCAGGCATCTCAATGCCAGAATTAAAGAATTTATAGGACAGACAACAAGTTTTATATTTTCACGCACTAATTATCACTGAACAAAAAGTATGAAGCCTCCCATAGACGCCGACATCCGCTGATAGCGGGACGGATGACCTATCGCTGTGACCCGATCCCTGCGTTTATCGCAGATGATTTTTGCCCACATACGGGGAGATATTTTTTTGAGGCGATCGGCGATCGGGGGCGTGGCAGTATAAAAAAAGTGGACAATTTTTTTTCGGATTTTCGCTGTTTTCACGTCGGATTCGTGATCAGCGTCAAATTTACAATATGCTTGATACTAAGAACTGTGTGTTTACTCCAAAAATTGGTGAAATTAGAAATAAATTTTAATTAATAGTGAGGCTACGATCCCAGTTACTGTCTGTTATTCTATCTTTCGTCTTGCGCACAATAGTGATTACTTCTCACTAAATTATATCAATTAGACTGTTGAAGGAACGAAATTGACATTATTCCACTCTTTGTTATTGTATTAAGGCAGTCATTTTGGTAATTAGTTCTCACTAAATTATATCAATCAGACTTTTAACGTTCAAGGTTACTCGTAGTTTTGTGTGACGGTACGTTATTTCCGACTGGTGGATGTTGTGAGCATTTTACTTAAACTCATAGCATCAATAACCGTCCAAGATATTCGCATCATAGCTATAGCTATAATAATCTAACATGTCGAGAGAGAGAGAGAGAGAGAGAGAGAGAGAGAGAGAGAGAGAGAGGGGGGGGGGGGGGAGAAAGAAAGAGAAAGAGAGAAAAATTTACTTGCGCTATATATACCGCTATATTCAATAAAGGTGCTCAAATCACTTTATAAGGGTCTTTGGCCAACATAAAAACATGTTAGACGAGACATGACTGTTAAGCGATATTGCAATTGTTTCCCGACAGAGACGACGCTGTAAACAGCGAGGTACTCATTTTAATAGTGAACAAGGTGAGAGAATGCGAGTAAAGAGCCTTTTCCAAGGACTCAATTATGCGCCACTCAGAGCGGGACTCGAATCCAGTACCGTCCGATCCAAAGGCGAGTGTCATTTCACAAGATCACATGCATAGCCGCACAAAAAAGTGATGAGAGAATAGATTCATATGTATTGAAGGAGGAGAGAGCGGATGGAGTGAGTAAAGTTCTTGGATATTTATAAAAGGAACCAAATTGACGTCACTCATCTCATTGTTATTGTTTTTAGACACCCATTTTTATGATTAGTTCTCATTAAAATATATCAGACTATAACGTTCAAGGTTCCATGTAGATCTTTGGGCTGGAGTGATATTTCTGGCTGGCGGACTTTGTGAGTATTTTAATTTAACACAG
This sequence comes from Berghia stephanieae, assembly GCF_034508935.2. Lineage (NCBI taxonomy): Eukaryota > Metazoa > Mollusca > Gastropoda > Nudibranchia > Aeolidiidae > Berghia > Berghia stephanieae. The sequence goes on from NC_088362.1 coordinate 55,695,994, forward strand.
AGCATCAATAGAAGGAATGAATTTGACGTTAGTCAACCCGTTGTTATTGCTTTTAGACAGCATTTTATAATTAACTTATCACTAAGTTATATCAATCAGACAATGAACGTTCGCGTTTGCAGTTTTGTGTGTTAATATGTTATACCCCGATGGAGATGTCGTGAGTATTTTTCCAATACGCATAACATCCATACATTTACAATCCGATTTAAGTTTAAAAGCAACGTAGACCACGGAAATTTTTCCATTTTGTGGACAATAAAGATTTGTTATTTATCGTCATTTATTATTATTATTATTATTATTATTATTATTATTATTATTTATTATTATTATTATTATTATTATTATTATTATTATTATTATTATTATTATTATTATTATTATTATTATTATTATTATTATTATTATTATTTTATTTTATTATTATTATTATTATTATTATTATTATTATTATTATTATTATTATTATTATTATTATTATTATTATTATTATTTATTATTATTATTATTATTATTATTTATAAAACAAATCGACAGTGTTCCCGTGGCAGGTTAAACGGGTACTCCTCGGGACTACTCGCATTCGCACCCCCCCCCCCCCCCAACCACCACCGCCACCCCGACACACGCACACAGCTCCTTTTTTTTTTAGGGGGGGGGGGGAGTTGGGGGGGGGGGGGCGTTGTTTGTAGAATATAATTCAGGGTTACAATGCCCACCCCTGTCATCACGTAGTCAAGGCTTTTTGGCATCTGCCAATCCCAAATGTCTGTGTCAAGGTCGACCGTCATGTCGCGACAACGGGTGAGGAGGAAAAAAAAAAAAAAAGAACTGGCATATTATTATATCATTACATTGAAAATCATGAAAACTATTTTTTATTTTGTATGAACGAAACTTTTGCCATCTACCTCTTCCTGGCGCAACATTTATAAAAATATTATTAAAAAAAAATAATAACACAGCATTTATTTGGCGCAATATCCACGTGCTCAAATCGCTTTACAAGGGGTCCCAAGGCAACAGCAATATTAAACTTGAAAGACAAGACATGACGCCTGTCAGGCGATGGGACATATTTTTCCCAACAAAGATAACGAACGGTCATGTACTCATTTCACACCTGAGTACGGTGAGAGAATGTGAGTTAAGAGCATTTTCCAAGGACTCAACTCTGCACCACTCAGAGCGGGTCTCGAAACCTGAACCTTCCGATCCGAAAGCGAGAGTCATACCACTTGATCCATCACAAAACAGGGAGGGGCCCTGTTCTGTCGGCCAAATAGCCTCAATATTAATTAAAATTTATTTCTAATTTCATCAATTTTTGGAGTAAAAACATAGTTCTTGGTATCAAACCTATTGTAAATTCGACGCTGATCATGAATCTGACGTCAAAACAGCGAAAATCCGAAAAAAATTGTCCAATTTTTTATACTGCCACGCCCCCGATCGCCGATCGCCTCGAAAAATATTAACCAAAGCGGGCTTTGCGAGCGATGGACCGTAGCTAGGTTTATCGGCCAGGTATTTGGCCACACACATTGCGTTTTCACCCCGATTTGCCTGATCGTGGTTCGGACGCCTATCAAAACCGTGCGTGTATGGAGCCTTTGAGATAGGTGCCTGGCGTAAGCAGAGAACACAAGTAGATTCTGATTCCAAGTGCAATATAATAGGATTTAATAGTCTGATTTCACGTCCGCCCAGCAAACGAGGAGCTTGGTTCTAAACAAAGAAAATCGGTACTTTTTATTCTTCATGCTGGCGAAAACTTTTCCACACGTCATGTGATCAGAATGTATAAAAGTCAAAACATGATCAGATTTATAATGTTTTTCTCCTCTTGATAAACTTTTATACTCGTCGGAGAACTATTTCATAAGGGCGTCCGCCATTGCTCCGATAGTTTAGAACCAGTTACTAAGTTACAATGCATCACTACAAGGGAAGTGATGTGACGACTGTTGAAGCCTATTCTTAAACCTGGTTTGACCCCGCATGAAAATCACACTTTTTACACAATAATAAAAAAAAACCCTTTAAGGGGAGTAGATAATAATATATTAACATCTCGTGTAACTAAACGTATTTGACACAATTGTGATAAAATATATACTTTACAAGAAAAAACAAATGATCTCTCTCTCTCTCTCTCTCTCTCTCTCTCTCTCTCTCTCTCTCTCTCTCTCTCTCTCTTTCTCTCGCTCTCTCTTTCTCTCTCTTTTTGTGTGTGTGCGGCTATGTGGTCTTGTGGTATGGTACTCGCTTTCGGATCGGAAGGTCCTGGGTTAGAGCCTCGCTCGGCTGATAGTTGAGTCCTTAGAAAATGTTTTTACTCACATTCTCTCTCCGTACTCAAGTGTAAAATGAGTACCTGGTCATTAACAACGCTGTCTCTGTCGGAATAAGAAAATAGTAATATCGCCTAAGAGGCGTCATGTCATGTTACGCGTTGCTGTTGATCAGGGACCCTTTGTAAAGTGCTGTGATCAGATTTAGTGGATATTGCGCTATATAATCGCTTTATTTTTTTTTTTTATTATTAAAAAAAAGGCGTCCAAATAACTATGTCCTTCTGAGCGATAGCAGCAGGACAGAACTTGAGAGGAACAAATTGTGACCCACAGTCTTAAGACATTAAAATGTTGGAGTGGTTGAGCTGCCAAAATCGGATTTTGTGAAACTAAAAAAAAAGGTAAACTAACAGAAAAAATAAAAGACCAAATCAAACCAAGACCTTGATATGATGTTGCTCCAATTAGTTCATTGTTATCTATCGCTGAAACTCCATATATAAGGGACGTAATATATGTATATTTACTGGCTAGAATAAAAAAAAAAACCCTAAATCGTCTCCCTTGTTTACTTTTATAATCCTGTATTTGTCATTCACAAATACTCGTACTTCAACTCTTATTAAACAACAACTACAACACCATTAACAACAACAACAACAACAACAACAACAACAACAACAACAACTACTACTACTACTACTGCTACTACTATTTCTACTACTACTACTACTACTACTACTACTACTACTACTACTACTACTACTACTACTACTACTACTACTACTACTACTACTACTACTACTACTACTACTACTACTACTACTACTACTACTACTACTACTACTACTACTACTACTACTACTACTACTACTACTACAACTTCTACAACAACAACAACAACAACAACAACAACAACTACTACTACTACTACTACTACTACTACTACTACTACTACTACTGCTGCTGCTACTACTACTACTACTACTACTACTACTACTACTACTACTACAATTACCACTATTTTACCGCTGTGATGATGATGATGACAACGATGATGATGATAAAGTCCAAACAATAAAAAAACACAGCAACCAAGACATAAATAATAATCTTGTGCCCTCCTTACATTTGGGTTAAAATCCAGTAACTTGATTTCAAGATCTAAATGCGTTTAACATGTTAATTGAGGCTTTCAGATATCACGAACATTATTACACGTACCGTCAACTCGTCTAACTTTGCCTTCAGTGGACACTTTGCCTCTTTAATTTTGGACCAATTAGAGTATATTTAGTTTTGTGGTCATTATTTCCTTTGATAAAAAGTTCAGTCATTTAACTAGGATAATAACTACAACAAAGCTGAGATGACTCAAAATGCTCCACATTTACAGTGGCAAAGTTACTCCTTAAGGCAAAGTTACCCCATTTGACAGTATAGGAGAAAACTAAAACACATTTCAAACAAGGTAGGTCTAGGTTTGACCAAATATTTATTCTTTGAAAGAATCAACAGATAAGGCTTAATGAGTAATCAGAAAGTAGTAATCAGGAGGTCTCAGGTTCTATCCCCGGTCGAGGTAGACTGATTTTTTTGGGATTTGTTTTCTTATATTTTTGTTTCTTGCGTTGTCTGACACCTGTCATGGTCCTTTCTTTTGCAATGATTCTGAGAGCAATGTTAGAGAGCGGCCTCTGGTCTCTAGTAAGTGCTCAACACGTCTGCAAATGACAAAAAAAAATCACACTGGCCTTTCAGGTTATGAAGAGTTCTGCAGAGAGTTAACTACCTTCTAAGAAAGTAGTAATCAGAAGGTCTCAGGTTCTATCCCCAGTCGAGGTAGACTGATTATTTGGGAATTCTTTTTTCTTGTATTTTTGTTTCTTGCTTTGTCTGACACCTGTCATGCACACTTGTTCAGATCATGACATTAATTAAGAAATATAGATTTTTTTAATGTTCGGGAAAAACATCTTATTTCTCTCAAATTAGGCATTTATTTCAGGCTAAATCTTGCAAAGAACTTACAGTTGAATTTTCAAAATCAGATTTACTCCGAGATTAAAACCATTTTGAGACGAAAAGTAACAAAGACGGTACATTTCCAATGCATCAGTATTCTGCCTGCATATCTTATGGAAACCAAGTTCCATATCTTACAGAAGAAATCATGTCTAACTGCCATGCCCAAGAGCACAAGACCGGAGCCTTAGTTTTATGATAATAGAGTTCAACAGTCGTGACGCCACTTCTCTCTTAATGACGCATAGTAACTGGTTCTAAACTATCGGAGCAATGGTGGACGCCAATATCTTCATCACCGCCCTTATGAAATTCTTATTCGATGAGCATAAAAGTGTATCCAGAGGAGAAAATCATTATAAATCTGATCATGTTGTGAAATTTATACATTCAGATCACATGGCATGTGAAAACGTTCTAGCCGGCATGAAGAATAATAAGTACCGATTTTCTTTGTTTAGAACCATGCTGCTGGTTCCTTGGCGGACGTGACATCAGACAATTGAACCCTATTGTAATCGTTTTGTCACTGACACGGTCAGCATCACGTGACTTTATCAGATCTCACCGCAACCTTGGCCATGTTTGCTATATTATATTATTCTGACGATAATATCAGAAGAAGAAAAAATAGATTGTGTATTAATCTGTTTCCTGTTACGATAGTTCAAGAATATGGAGCATATATGGAGAATAATTGGGGGCGGGTCATTGAAGCAGAGATAAGACACTTGTGGTTGGATCGGAAGGTAGAGAGTTTGATTCCCGTTGCAGACACTAGAAATTTACTTCATTTCTGTGGAGTTTTAAAGTCTTGGTCTTTGGGAGTCCAACACAGACGGGCTTTATGGTCGCTTTTAAAATGACAGATACGTGTGAATGAGGACATTGAATCAAATCTTTAAAACTGTCAGAAATATGATAGATTATGAAATATTATTATATTACCATAATTATATAATGTGACATCACATGAAGCGCGTATTCATCACCATATTTTTCGTATCACTAATTTTACCTCTGAGGCAAACGTCCAGCTCTTAAATGCTTCTATCCTCTTTTATAAATTTATGATTAACTATTTTATCTGTACCATAAAGAAATGCCTTGAATAGGATAGAAAAGTCGTGATATCACACCTACCATTCTGGTTCCTAAATCTTTGGAAGTGTTTATGTAACCAGTCCTTCGGAGGACTAATAATGAATAGGTTACAAATTGAATCATAAGGTGGCATAGCTATTTTGGTAGCAGGATTTATAGGCAGATTCTAAGAATTACGGGACGTAAAAGAGCGAGGATGGATGATTTTTATTGACAAACAGCATATATTTAGGCTAGAAAAAAAGATGCCATCACTCTGAAAACAGAAGATCATTTACACACGGTATGTATTCAGTCCTCCGGAAGAGTAGATTTACACTTCCAATGAGATAGGAACCAGTTATTTCGACATCAAGTTTTTCTTTCCCATCAACGTAGCTTGATAGTAGGTTGAGCTCGTTCTGATGCATGTACTTGGAACGACACCAACTACTAATTAATAGTTTTAAAGCCGTTGTGCATGAAACATAACCATCATTTTCATGAATAAAATAATAAGTTAGTAAGTGGTATACGCGGGTCGTAGGTAATCCCATTTTACTTGGTGCCTCAGATAAATGTACTTCTACGACCGTCCAATCTTAGTGTTGGTGATATGGTGCGATTGCAGTTTGAAAGAGGACTACTCGTTTTTTTCATAAGACCGTGCGTTGGTCCGTTCAAATCACACTGTACTCACTTATTTACGTTTGTAGACCTTGTATTCGATGGCAAATTTGCTTGCGTATATTGAAACCTTGCACAATTTGGACTTTGGTTAAGTTTGGACAGAAAATCTTTCGATGTACCCGAGAGTCCATATTTTGCTGAACTTAGTCCGGCGGTTTTGGCTGATTCAAGATTGTCACTCTTATTCAAACTATGAATTGGGGCAATGTCGGTCTTGGGCAGAGTTTCCTTAGGAACATATGACTCGGGCAAATTGCATAGCCGGACTTCCTCTATCTCTCTTGGGAGGAAGACGTTTAAAGACAACCTGGGCGTTGCTGTAGAAGAATAATCGGAAGTTATACTGGATTTTCTAGCAGAGCCTACAACGTTACTTAAATCGTTAGTTTCTACCATAGGAACATCACTTTGTGATTTTTCAATTTTGCTTCGGGCGCTTAAAGTCCTTGCGTTACAAATGTCGAACTCCAATGTAT
>NC_088362.1:55707567-55735067 GCF_034508935.2 Berghia stephanieae
TACCCAAAAGTACCGAGTTCGACTACCCGCCTTGAGCAAGTCATCTCGCCTTAGTTCTCACTTTGAGGCGCTGTACTGCGGCTAACGCCTGGGTTATTCCAGTCTTCCCTTGAAATAGACCCTAAAGACAAATTTCCCCTTTGGGACAAATAAAGGTCATTTATTTTATTTTATTTTATTTGGATAACATGGGCGATTCCTGTTGACATCAGACATTTTTTAAATGAGAAAAAAGACTATCAATATTCCTTCATGGAGTCCCTGGGCGATGCTATCTAACAATGCCGCGCGGAAGGACAAACTATTTTAAAATATCCATCTGAGCTAAACCATTCTACTTTAAAAAAAAAATAAACAATCAACACAAATTGCAGGTAGTTTAGAAAGCTGCAAGGAAACGTTTTCTTTAATAATCTTTTCGAAGTCCCGCCTTTCTATCAAGCCATATATTATAATATATCCTTTTAAGGGCGAGGTGGGCGAGTGGTTAAGGCATTGTAATGCGGCCGGGTAGGTCAACCGGTTCGAGGCCCCGCTTAAGGCGCTTTCGTTATTTTTTTTTTCCTGTGGCAATATTATTATTAACCTCCATTTCTGGATAAAATGGGTGATTCCTGTTTTAAAAAATGGACTTTCAATATTCCTTAATGGAATCCCTGGGCGGTGGTAACTAACAATGCCGCGTGGAAGGACGAAATATTTTTTAAATATCCTTCAGAGTTAAGCCATTCATTCTACTTTTAAAATATCAATGAACACAAATTGCAGATAGTTTAGAAAGCAAAGCAGTATAGAACCCCGCAACAATTTTAATTCGCTGCAAGAAAAATGTATCCTTAATAATATGGAGTTGATATCATTTATTCTGAGATAAGTACAATATTGATTGATTGCTACCTCTAGACACGGCATTGACCTTTCTTCACAGTATATTCCAGATGAGAGCGAATGCACGAAACAATATTGTAGAAGTTGATCATAATTGTGAAATATATATATATATATATATATATATATATATATATATATATATATATATATATTATATATATATAATATATATATATATATATTATATATAATATTATTATATATATATATATTATGTGTGTGTGTATAATATATTGAGTAATAATGAAATTTTCTTTCTAAAAATAACAATGACAATTATAATGATTAATTGATATTCATATATGAATACAAATAGTAGTGATTTATATCCCCCCCCCCTAAATATATTCATAAACGGACATGATATTATAATATTAATCTTAAAAAGCAATAACAAATTACCTGTCGACAAAATATACCTATCTGGTTGAAGTTTGAAGAAATCGAAAGTAGGAATGTGGTCGTATCGTAAAAATTACTCTACCCAGGGAATACGAAATCTCGTTGAAGTTTGAAAACATCGAAAGTAGGAATGTAAACGTATCGTCACAATTACTCCAGGGACTACGAAAGTCAAATGTGACCCATATTCTCCAAACGGTGTTATGTCGGTTTGAAGACTCAGAAGCTATAGAGTTCAGTTTACGTTAAACTAATGAAAAGATATGGAATTTGGCTTTTAGCACTTTAAATTGCTCTATGCATTCTCCTTTACAAAACATAAAACGCAATTCAAGTCTGATATTTTTGGGGTATACATTTTCAGCACCTCAATCGGCTATGTGGTCTTGTGATATAACACTCGCCTTTGGATCGGAAGGTCATGGGTTCAAGTCAAGAGCGGAACCTAGTTGAGTCTTTGGAAACGGCTCTTTACTCATATTCTCACATCGTATTCTGGTGTAAAATGACTTCTTGGCGGTTAACAAAAAAAAAAAAAATGTAATATCGCCTAACAGGCGTCGTGTCTCGTGCTACATGTTAAATGTTGCGGTTGGCTAGGTACCCTTTGTAAAGCGCTTTGAGCACGTTTAGTGGATAAAGGTACTTTTAAATTCACCCCGATACAAAACCGTTTTGAGGCGGTTGGCCACAAATGATTGCTCCTTAGAGAAACAATAAATGGAAACTGTCACGGGCCACAGGGCCAGATTAAAGGGACTTGTTGAGATTTAAGGATTGCAAAGTTCTCATTGATAAAGCATACCCGGACAGAAAATTACTGGGTCCGAATCTGAATCACAGACAGGTCGGAATTAATTTTTCGTCTCTGCAACATAGTGTGGACGGCTCTTTGTTCCAATCGATTTGTTTGTTTGTTTGTTTTTGTTTTCAATGGTTTTACGGCGCTTGCAACACGTTTATTTTTTCAAAGGTTTATTTTTTAGGTAGATAATTGCCAATATTATAACTCAAACATGAATATAATATTTCCAATCTATAAATCAAAGTAAGTAAAATCAATAATAAAGCATATATTAATCAGTTTTGTGTCAAATTAAAAAGGAAGAAAATAGTGTAGTGCTGCGACCATGTGGTCTATGTGGAGAACTATCTTACTATCGTCTGTCTTGGTGAGAAGAAATTCCACGTGTTGGCACCACTTAAATGACTATGATTAAATATAGATAGTATGCGATTGGCTGATAAGCTCACAACATTGCCATCCGGAAGTATAACGGACCTACACACAAAACTATGTGTAACCATGAACGTTTTATGTTTGGGTCATACAGTTTAGTGAGAATTACTCATGCATGAGGATGGCAACAAAAAAAAAAAAAAAAAACCCAACAAAACAACAAAACAAACAATAACAAATACCTGAGTGACTCAACTTCGTTCTATCTATACTGAATTACTCACTTGAGGAGTTAAGTGCGGCTATGTGGTCTAGTGGTATGGCACTCGCTTTCGGATAGGAAGGTCCTGGGCTCTTTTCTCACATTCATCTCACCGTATTTAGGTGTAAAATGAGTTAACAACGTTGTCTCTGTCGGAAAAATTGTAATATCGCCCAATAGGCGTCATGTCTCGTTCTACATGTTACCTGTTGCTGTTGGCCAGGGATCCTTTGTAGAGCGCGTTAAGTACGTTTAGTGGATATATAGCTCTCTCTCTATATATATATATATAGTATACGCCTGGGTAAGAAGCTCACAACATTGCCATCCGGAAGTATAACGGACCAACACACAAAACTATGTGTAACCATGAACTTTTATAGTCTGGTTAATACAGTCTAGTGAGAATTACTCACAAACGTGGATGGCAAAAAAAAAAAAAAACAAAACAAAACAAAACAAAAAAAAAAACAAAAAAAACGAAACAAAACAAACACACACACACACACACACACACGCACACACACACAAATAAACAAAGGCCTGAATGACGCCATCTGCGTTCTATCTATAAAAGCTTAAGTTTTTTTCCCGTAACAGCTAGTACTCTTTAAAAAAGTGAGGGACAGCTTTGTGTTCCTATCCATATAATGATAAAAAGAGTACTCAGTCATAACCAAGGACCCGTGGAGCCCAAGTTTAACCCCGTTTCTATAGTATTTAATATACAGTATAATTGCATGTAACCCTTTGGATAGGATGTTCGTCTATCGCAATGCACTTTATGCCTGATTTAAGAGACGAGCTACCCATTCAATGCTGGGTAAGCAGAGGGGTCAGAAAAAATCACGACTGCACTCTCGAATTCTCTATTACTAGACTATCGATTCCGAGAGTTACTTCAGTCATGAAAGGAGAGTGTATTTACTTGCTGCAGACTGATATAATTTTGTAAAATATTTTCTCCTTTTGGAAATGAATATATGTATGTATATATATATATATATATATATATATATATATATATATATATATATATATATATATATAAATATATATATAACAACTCTGGCGATAGACTATGATGATAGATTCCAATACATTTTACCCTATCTATCATGTTATTCTTAAATTTTGTTAGATTATTATACCGAAATTGGAAAATTAGGGTATTGACCTCAAGGAAAGACCCTGTAACTGGTATCTAGTGTGTGTATTTTTGGGCAATGAGCACCACGGGTAGATGTATGTTTTCCCATATGACCACCTGTAAAAACTGATTGCCTAAATAAGCTCAGAAGACACCAGCAAAGCATCATCTTTCAACTAAGAACACAACACATACCGTTCAACAACCATTTAAGCAAAATTACAAAAGACACATCCCCTTCCTGCCCCCTATGTCAACACCCCAATGAAACAGTAACACACTACTTGCTTGAATGTCAACCTCTTGAAGACCTGAGATGCACATTCCTCCCACCCAATCGAAGCATCAGTAACACACTTTATAGTCACCTAGAACAACTACGAAAGACGTCTAACTTCTACGTCATGGCACAAGACCGAAGGGCTAGAGCTCAGGTGGTCGCTGGTTCGGATAAGTAAGTAAGTAAGTGTGTGTATATTTCAACTCTCAGATAGATAATACAATTTCTAATGTAAGAAAAAAATGGATGCTATGAGTTTAGGTGAAATACTCACAACATCCACCAGCCAGATTATACATACCACACACAAAACTGGGTGAACCTTTAATGTTTATTGATGCTGTGTTTTGAGTTAAAACCCTCATAACATCCGCTTGCCGGATATAGATTGTATGCGCTTGGCTAAGAAGCTTACAACATTGCCATCAGGAAGTAGGTATAACGGACCAACACACAAAACTATGTGTAACCTTGAACTTTTTTAGTCTGGATCAAGTGAAAATAATTAAAAAATGTGAATGAAAAAAAAAAACAATAACAAAAACCCGAGTGACGTCAACTTCATTTTATCCATATAACATACCAACACACACAATTATGTGTAACCTTAAAAGTTTATAGTCTGATACAATTTAATGAGAACTTCTCATAAAATGGCTGACTTAAAACAATAACAAAGAGCTGAGTGACGTCAATTTCGTTCCATATACACTACAGATTATACCTAGATTCCGAAGTTGCCTTAATGTAGTCCACGAATTGATGTATTGCCAACATCTGATCGATTTTATTTCACGATTGCTTGTCCAATTGGTACAACGTGTCACAGATCGCCATCAATGATCAAGCATTGTCCGACTTTCCATTTTATTCATGACTATGACTGGATGATGATTGGGAAAGATAGACCAACATGAAATTTCAATAATTTTAAAGTGGCCATCAGACAAAGACAACCAGATCACCACATTTACCTATGTATCTATTTATTCATTTATCTATTATTTTATATATTTATTAATTAAATAATTTATTCATATACCTTTTTATCAAACTGTTTATAATATATCCATCTATTCATTTATTTATCTCTCTATCAATTTTAAAAAATCTATTCATCAATCTATTTATTTAATTATCGATCTATTTAGTTATTAGATATTTTGCAACCAGATTGTATGGTATAAAAGTACTTCTATTCACCATAATTTGTATCGTTCTCCTTGCTTGAATGACAGTTTGACCCAAAACTAAAAACGTTGGATTTGTATTCATGCACACCAAAATATTACTTTTAATTACCAATCAGGTGTCTTTTAAACCTAATTCCACACAAATAAAAGGTACGAAAATATTCTGCAATCGTTGAATAAATATTTTAATCAACGCGTTCAAAGCATTATTCAACGATTACGTATTCACTAAGAAGTGATAGGGTTTTCTAATGAGAGGGTTGGAATAATAACATTTATGGCACTTCAATATTCACCCCGTTTCTTGTTATCTCCAATACAATACGAGTTAATGTGTGTAAAATAGGTAAATCTTAATAAAATGCTAATTTTATGGTAAATTCTTGATTGGAAATGTCACCACCTGTCAGGTCCAGTGACAGAAACGGGGACATTTATGTTATTACTCATTGAAAAGTAAAATAGTAAACTGCCGTACAGTGGAAAAACACATATTTTAAAATTTGGCCAGAAAACTCATCCTTCAAATATCGTTTGATTGAAATGACCCTCATCTTTGCAAAAGATCTCAATCCTGGGACCCTTCGAGGTCTTCATTTAAATCCCAGGTTCGAGAGTTTTTGTAAAGATGACGGTAATTTAAATCGATCAATATTTGAAAGACGAGTTTTCTGGCCAAATTTTAAAATACGTGTCTTCCCAAGAGTACGACAGTTAACTAGTTAATGGATTATGTTTTTGTGTTTAAGGGTTTTATGGCGCTTGCAACATATTAAGGTCATATCAGCGCCAGTAAAAAGGAAGAAAATGGGATAGTGAAAAGTTATAGAATTACAATTAAAGCACCCAAGAAAAGGTAAGATAAAGAGGAAATGGTTCAAATAGGAAACAGATGTCGATTCCAAGAGCACACCCATCAAAGTACTTAGTCGTCATCGTCATTGCCTTTTTCACCCTGGGTCAGGGTATAGGCCACAGACAAACAGTTTCCATCCTTCTCTATCCTGAGCCAACTTTTTTATCTCATTCCAGGTCTTACCACTTCTCTGTATATCAGCTTCTTTAATTCTTCTCCATGTTCCTCGTGGCCTTCCCCTTGATCTTCTACCCTGAGGGTTCCAGTCCAATACTTTCTTTGTTATAGTTGAGTCATTCTTTCTAAGCGTGTGTCCAATCCACCTCCATCGTCTTCTTCCTATTTCCTCTCCCACTGGTTTCTGCTGTTTTTCTTTTCCATACTTCTTCATTTTTTATTCTATCCATCCATTTTATTCTGAGTAGCTTACGCATGCACCTGTTTACGAAAATCTGTACCCTCCTTATACATGCCTGTGATGCGTTCCAAGTTTCACATCCATACAGTAGGACAGACTTCACGTTTGAGTTGAAAAGTCTTAGCTTTAGTCGAAGGGAAATATCTTTAGTTCTCCAAACTCTGTTCAAAGATGTGAATGCAGCCTGTGCCTTTCCTATTCGTGCTTTCACCTCTGCTTCCGTGCCTCCATCCTTGTCAATTATACTTCCGAGATAGCAGAAAGTGTCTATATCTTCGAGTTCCTGATCTTTTACTTTGATCTGCTCCCTTTGACGCGTACCTATCCTCAAGACCTTTGACTTTGCAGGGTGAATTCTTAGACCAATTGATTCCGAGAGGCTGTTTATAATTGTGGTTTTTGCTTGCATCTGGTCCTGGGTGTGGGACAAAAGAGCCAGATCATCTGCAAAATCCAGATCATCCAACTGTGTCCAGGGGGTCCACTGTATCCCATTTCTTCTCCCTTTGGAGGTTTCCTTCATTAGCCAATCAATGGCAAGAATGAACAGGAATGGAGAGAGCAAGCATCCCTGCTTGACACCAGTCTTAATTTCAAAGCTGTCAGTAAGCTGATCTTCATGTACAACCCTGCAACTTGATCCTTCATACATTTCCTTAATGAGGTTTACTATCTTTTCAGGGAGTCCATAATGTGCCAGAATTTTCCACAATGTTTCTCTGTCAATACTGTCGAAAGCCTTCTCGTAATCCAGGAAGTTGACAATAAGAGGAGAGTTCCATTCTATAGACTGTTCCACTATGACTCGCAGAGAGGCAATCTGGTCGGTGGTTGAACGGTTTTTCCGAAAACCTGCCTGTTCGTCCCGCAGTTTAGCATCTGTTGCATTCTTAATTCTCTCTAAAATAATTCGGTTGAAAACCTTTCCTGGGATAGAAAGAAGAGTGATGCCTCGATAATTATTACAATTACTGAGGTCCCCTTTCTTTGGAAGCTTGATAAGATGTCCTTCCTTCCAATCCTTTGGGAATATCCCGTCATTCCAGATTCTCTCAAATAGTGGGTGCAGGGCCTCAGCATTTCTTTCCGCATCAACTTTTAGAGCCTCCGGTGGAATCTGGTCTGGTCCAGCAGCTTTCCCCCTTTTCATCTTATTAATGGCACCCACAATCTCTGCTATCGATGGTGGATCACAGCTAATTGGTAGCTCAATCCTTGCAGGCAAAATTTCTGGCTGGTTGTCTGGTGGTGGTCTGTTCAGAAGGCAGTTGAAATGTTCCCTCCATCGTTCAGATTGAGCCTCTTTTCCAAAAATAGTTTTCCCATCTTTGTCTTTGACTGGTATCTCTGGTTTCCCATATTTTCCAGCAAGTGTCTTGGTAGTTTGATAAAGGATCCTCATGTGTCCTCCAGTCGCTGCTGCTTCTGCTTTCTCTGCAAGTCTGTTCATGAATGCTTCCTTGTCTTTCTTCACAGATCTTTTGACTTCCTTAGCTATGGCTCGATACTGCTCTTGTGCATCCAGTCTTGAAGCCCTTGTTCGGCTTACATTCACTTGTTCCTTCCTTGTTCTCCTCTTTTCAATAAGGTCCAAGGTGGTTGGACTTATCCATTCTTTATGTTCCGATTTCTTTACCCCCAATACCTCGTGGCAAGTTGTTATGTAGACTTCCTTGATCTTTGCCCAATGTGACTCTACATCTATGTCCTCCTCGAGCTCAGTAAGAGGTTGGAATCTATTACTCAATTGTAGTTTGAATTCCTCATTCTTTTCCCCATCAAGTCCATTCACCTCGAATTTTTTTCTTGTATGTGATCTGGCCCCGTGTTTTCTGAGTCGGAGCTTAAGCTTTGCCAATAGCAGGTGGTGGTCTGATCCAACATCTGCCCCTCTCCGTACCGTCACATCTTCCAATGAACATCTGAATCTACGAGAGATACAAAAATGATCAATCTGATTCTCTGTCACACCATCTGGTGAGACCCAAGTTGCTTTTTGGATCCTCTTATGGGGGAACACTGATCCTCCAATCACCAAACTGTTGAATGCACAGAAATTTGCAAATCTCTCACCGTTATCGTTCATTTCTCCCATGCCATGACGTCCCATGATACCTTCATAACCTACGTTATCCTGTCCCACTTTTGCATTAGCATCTCCCATCAATATGTTGACGTCTTTCCTTGGCAACTTGTCAATGACTTGTTGTAGCAGACTATAAAATGTATCTTTGTCCTCATCTGTTGCATCGTTTGTTGGGGCATAGATCTGTACAATGTTCATGCTGATCTTCTTACTCCGTGTTGTAAAGGACGCCATGATGATCCTTTCTCCGTGTTGTTCCCATCCTCTCAGTGACTTCTGGGCAAACTTGCTTAGAATTATTCCTACTCCCTGTGTATGAATCCTGTCCCCTCTCCCTGAATATAAAATCTTCTCCCCAGACTTGAGGTGTTTCTGTCCGGATTGTATCCAGTGGGTTTCGCTTACTCCAAGTATATGCAGCCTGTATCTTCTCATCTCAGTCACAACTTGAGAGCTTTTTCCTGCTTCATACATGGTGCGAACGTTCCACGACGCAATTCGAAGCTGCTTGTTTGGCGAAGACGTCATCGGGTCAGCAGAGTCCTTTCGGCTTTGTCTGTTGTCCTTCATAAATTCTGTAATTCCAGAAACTCTTCGGTCGCCCAAGCTTAAAAAAGGATTTGGTTTGTCTGTCTGCGTTTCTGTAACGATTTGAGTTTAACGGAAAGGGGTGTTAACCCTTTGCCAACCCCCAACCTGGAGGACCAGGTGACTCGAAGATGGGAGAATCACACACCATTAGTCGCCTTTTACGACACGCAGGCTTGGCGTTGGGCTATTCTTGACCCTCTCAGTTGAGGGACCCCGGACACCACACGGGGCATAAGTACTTAGTTTGAGATCACTAAAAGTCTCATCCATATACAAGCACAGTTCCCAACTGAGAGGGATACACTCAAATATTTTACAAATCATATATATTATAAATAAAACATAATACAGTGCATAACAGAGAGATGGTTTACAAGTTAAAAAATATCATCTCCCAAAACTAACTATACATTTGACTGTTTCCCTCTCAGCCAGGGCATCTGGCCAGGACCAGGACAAAACCAAGTAATCCCATTCCAAGACAAAGACAGAAAGCAAGTTGGAAAACAGATACAAGGGGATAGAAGACACAGAAAGTACCTCCCTGCCCATTATGGGAGGTCAGGAACCCCACCCAGTACTTAATGGATTACGGAATCATTGAGCTTAGACATGTTAATGATCATGAGGCCAATACAGGCAATACAGGGTCATAGGGGAATATGTTTTTTTTATGACATAAGTACTTTCTTTATCTATTTTGAAAAAGCCATAAGTGGGGTTTAAAAAAATCGTTATGTGTATTGAGTAAAGAAATGAAACCTTTTTTAATATATTATTATGTAAATATAATAGTATTATTGATAGATCGCAAATATAACGTACGCTACTGTGATAAGAATAAAAATATAATAATCGTTTGACAGTTTTATTAGTTCAGAAGTATTGAACGGTGATTTTTTGTATAGAGGTTACGATTAAACGAGATGACGGGGTGACAAGAGAGGGAGAGAGAGAGAGAGAGAGAGAGAGAGAGAGAGAGAGAGAGAGAGAGAGAGAGAGAGAGAGAGAGAGAGAGGGAGGGGGGAGAGAATGAGAGAAAGAGAGGAGAAAGAGAGAGATAGAGAAAGAAAGAAAGAGAGAGAGAGAGAGAGAGAGAGAGAGAGAGAGAGAGAGAGAGAGAGAGAGAGAGAGAGAGAGAGAGAGAAAGTGAGAGAGAAAGTGAGAGAGAGAAAGTGAGAGAGAGAGAGGAGAGAAAGAGAGATAAAGAAAGAAAGAAAGAAAGAGAGAGAGAGAAAGAGCGAGAGAGAGAGATAGAGAGAGAGAGAGAAGAGAAGGAGAGAGAAAGAGTTGACTCAACCCCGACCCCCCCCCCCCCCAAGAAAAAAAGCCCCCCAAAAAACAAACAAACAAACCAAAAAAAAAACAGGTTTAAAAAAAGCAAAACAAACAAACAAACAAAAAACAATAAAACAAACAATAAAAAACCCAACAACATAAACAAAACAAATCAAACAAACAATACATTCGTTATAAATAAAAGATTTTAATCTCTTTTTTTTTTGAGAGCGTAACGCAAAAAAAATAATGATAAAATAATTGGATAAATAAAGCCGCATTTTGGCTTTATCGTTTGTAGATATGGGACTCGATCTGTGACCTGTAGGTCACGGGTTCGAGTCTCGCTGAGGTTTCAATGCAAAGTTATGGCCTTATATTAGGCTCTTCACTAACATTTTATCACTGTCCTACTCGTGTGCAAAATAAGTCCATAGTCTGTGACAACATTCATGTTTCCGGAGCTGGAGTTTATCCCAGTTTCTATAGAGAGAAACAGACAATAGAAAGTGTTCGCTACCCTATTGATAGGACGATAATGTATCGCAAATTACTTTCTAACAGACCCAGCTACGCAATCACTGCTAGGTGGACAAGGAGGCGTTAACAAAATATGTTTACTTCACCTGGAATCGATCTCAGTCCCTTTGCATGTGAAGAGAATGCTCTACCACCAACTGAGCCATCGGGACCCCTTTGTCCAATTTACCCTATCATAATACCAGCTTGAGAGGGCGATTACATCAGTTGAATTCTCGGTGCAGTACTCCATCCAACCCAACAGAGTGACCAGACTTCATGGTGTACGTTCATTAACGTCAATAAAATTTACGTCGTCAATATTCAAAACAGTTCCCAAAAAAAAAAAAAAAAAAAAAAAAAAAAAAAAAAAAAAAAAACAAAAAAAAAAAAAAAAAAAAAAAAAAAAAAAAAAAGAACAAAATACCACCAAACACGGAACGGTTCGAGCTCAAAACCCTTCTTCGACCAAAAAACACCCCCCACCCCCCCCCCCCCCCCCCCAAAAAAAAAAACAACAAAATAACAACAACCAAACCCCCCCCCCCAAAAAAAAAAACAACAAAAAAACCCCCCAAAAAACAAAACAAAACAAAAAAAAAACCAAAAAAAAAAAAACAAAAAAAAAACAACAAAAAACAAAATAAAACCAAACAAAAAATAACAAACAAAAACAAAACCAAACATAAATATATCACTTGAAATTCAGATAGACGTGCCAAATATTTCTCTGCCGTCCATCTGAATTTCAAGTGATGTATTTGTGCGGCTATGTGGTCTAGTGGTATGACACTCACTTTCGGATCGGATGATTCCGGGTTCGAGCCTCGCTCAGCGCATAGTTGAGTCCCAGGAAAAGTCTCTTTACTCACATTCTCTCACCGTATTCAGGTGTAAAAATGAGCGGTGCCTCTGACGAAATAAAATTGTAATACCGTCCCACAATCCTCGTGTATCGTTTTACATGTTACGTGTTACTGTTGGTGAGTGAGCCCTTGTAAAGCGCTTTGAGCACGTTTAGTGGATATTGCGCTATATAAAAGCTCAAGTTTGACACCTTTCATACACACTTGTTCAGTTCTTTATCAATTTTATCAATTTGCTAAATTTTTTATATTATTTCGAATGTTGACAATAATTTCATTCGCGTCGGGCCTCATGTCCACCTCCCGACTCCAACACGATGTGTAAAGATCTCTGTACAGTATCTCAGTGACGTCATTTCCTGTGTCTGGAATGCTGGGACGGATGTTCGATTTCACCACTTGATATATCAAGGCATGGGGGTTGGCGTTCTTATGGGGGCTTTCTCTTGTCAACTGAAACAACAAGAAAGATAGCATAATAAGAGAGCGTGTTTCAATTTAAGGTAACAGGGGGTCCAGATAGCTCAATTGGTTATGCATTCGCTTCATTAGCAAAGGGACGGAGAGCGATCCCGGTGAATTTTAGTTTTTCTGACACCCTGCCACTCAGCAGTTATTGGGTAGCTGGTTGTGTTAAGTCTGGCGGAAAGTACTTTGCGATAAATTATCGTCTAATCCAAAGGGTAGCAAGCAAATGTTATTGTCCGTTTCAAGCTATAGAAACCGGAATAAACTCCGGCTCCAAGGGCCTAATGGCTCTGAAGAACTTTTTGTATATGTTTTAGGTATTTTATAAAAACAACTAAAAATAACTAGTAATTTGAGGATAAGTCATAATTATAGATAGAATGCGCTTGGCCAAGGAGTTCACAACATTGCCATCCGGAAGTATACCGGACCAACACACAAACTCTGGGTAACCATGAACTTTTATAGTCTAGTTAATACAGTTTAGTGAGAACAACTCACAAACGCGGATGGCAAAAACAATAACAAAGCCCGAGTGACGTCATCTGCATACTATCTATTGCACATAGGCTAGTATGTAAAATCGTACAATCCTTCACTGTTTGTTTTTAAGGGTTTTACGGCGCTTGCAACACATTAAGATCAAATCAGTGCCAGTAAAAAGTTTTAAAAAATGTATAGTAAAAAGTTATAGAATAATTAGAATTAAAGCACCCGAGAACAAAACATAATACAGTGCACAATACAGAGATGCTTTACAAAACAAAAATACCATCTCCCAAAACTCTAACTATACATTCGACTGTTTCCCTCCCAGCTAGGGTATCCGGCCAGAGCCAGAACAAAACCAAGCAATCTCATTAATGACAAAGAAAGAAAGCATGTTGGAAAACAGATATAGGAGGATAGAAGACACATTAAGTGCCTCTCTGCAAAGGTCAGGAAACCCACCCAGTAAATTTTCCATTGCTATGCACTTGTGTCAAAACATTTTGGTGATATGATAGTATGTAAAGCCCTTTGAGCACGTTCGGTGGATTGTACCCTATAGGGAATGAGATTAATGGAAGAGTAGCGTCCCTTGATTGGACGTCACCGATGGACAAGTTATTAGAGAGAGAACGTCATGTTGGTTGTGCGCATGCGTCTCTAGTCCTCGCTTCCGGAGACACTTCACCGAAAGCGAGGACGAGAGCAGCAGCTTCTTATGGTTCACACTATTATGTTATGACGATCGACCCAATCAGCAAAGTCCGGTCCGCATTCGTGCACCGTCGCGAACCCGCCTGGTAGCATCGTCACAACACACCTTTCGACTAGATGCTCTGCCGTTTCGGGTTCTTGCCCACAGCGTGGACATATTGGACAGGAAGTTAGACCCCACTGATGTAACGCACCGGCCGTTAGGCAGCTCCTCGACCGGAGCCGATTCGCAGCTACCCAGTGTCTCCTCTTACTGGTATCAAAGCCTGGCAACTTCTCACCAAGCTTAGAGGAGTGTAGGTCCCCGCCCCCACGAGGGATTGAATTCGTCCAAACCGACTTCCATCTCGTATGTGCAGCTCTGTCCGTAGTCAGGGATTCTGCGTACAAGGGTTGCCGGGACTTATTTCGGCTCGAAACGGGGGCACCGTTCATTATGCGCATGAGAGGGGTATCCCCGTTCCCTCTCTCTTTGATCTTACTCAGCCAGTTTCCCGTAATGGTCTCCCTCCGGACATCGGGGGGCTGGATCGCTGCCATTACCGGGCCCCATTCTCTAGGGGTTGTTGCTAGCGTTCCCGACACTATGTGCATCGACTTGCGAAGTTTTACATCCACCTTCTCAACGTTTCTGCTTCTATCCCACACTGGAGCGCAATACTCCGCGGTGGAATAGCATAGTGCCAGGGCGGATGTTCTCAGGAGCGCTTGGCTAGCGCCCCAAGTCGATCCCGCCAGCTTCCTCAGAAGACTATTCCGCTTCTCTATCTTCCTGGCAACCCCTTCGAGATGAACCCGATAGGTAAGGCTGCGATCCAACGTCACCCCTAGGTATTTTGGACGCGGCTCATAATATGGGAGTGGCTGGTCCCCGACTAGGACATTCAGTTTACGGGTGTGCCAACCACTGCATAAGTGAAATGCAGTGGCCACAGTTTTTGAAGTGTTCATCTTCAGGTACCACTTGTCAAAGTAGGATTTGAGTCTGGTGACGTCCTCGCTGAGTACGCTCTCGAGACGGGTCCACACTTTACTCTGAGTAACGAGTGCCCAGTCGTCTGCGTATCCCAGCCTCAGGGAGGAAGTGTTCGGCATATCGCTAATGTAAACGTTAAACAACATTGGCGCGAGTACCGACCCCTGAGGGACCCCATTCTTCAATTTCCTTACTTTGCTCGTGACGTCTCCCAGCGCGACGTGGAATTGCCTTTCCCCTAAGATCGAAGAGAACAACTTCAAGGTCTTTTTGCACCTTATGATTTTTGCAAGTTTGAGCATTAACCCATCGCACCAGACCGTATCGTACGCCGCTGATAGGTCTATAAACACAGCACCTGTTTGCTGTTTTCTCTCGAACCCGTGCTCAATATGCTCTGTACGGGCAATGACCTGCTCCGTGGTACACCTCCCTTCCCTGAAGCCTGCCTGCTCGGGTGGCAGGGCAGCGTCTAGGACCGGCCCCCATCGGTTTAATAGAACACGCTCCAGCAATTTGTAAAGACAGCTCAGCAGCGATATGGGTCTGTAACTGTCTGCCTCCTTCGCCGGCTTCCCTGGCTTCAGGATGGCAACTATCTTCGCGTGCTTCCACACTTGTGGGAGCTTTCCATTTGCAAGGATGTCAGACATTGCCTCTGCTAGCCAGGCCCGTGCCCTGGGGCCCAGATGCGTCACCATATCGGGATATACACCATCTATCCCTGCTGCTTTGCCGTTCTTTACTTCGCTAATGGCTGCACCCACTTCTCGGGGACCTCCCTCGTGGATCTTTACCTTGCAGTTGGTGAGGGGGCTTGAGGCACACGGGAGGGCAAAGGTGTAAATCCCGGTCGACCGTCACGAGACCATCCCGGGTATCGAGCCAACGAGCCACATGAGCTGCTCGCCCCGGTGTGTGACTAAATTTGATCCAAACCCGGTGCCCGAATAGCAGCCCTATCCCGGGTGCCACACTATTGTCCTTATGTCGAGGACGAGAGAGACATGCATGCGCAAAACCATGTTGACGTTCTCTCTGTAAGGTGATGTCCAATCAAGCGACGCTACTCTTCCGCTAATCTCATTCCCTATATAAGTACTCAAGTTTGTTCTTAAAGATATAAAACTTGTTTATTATATTACTTGAAATCAACGACTAAAATAATATTCCCACAAAATAACTCACCATTTGCCAGAGTGTGATACCAAAGGAATAGATATCCGCCTTGGTGGAGGGGAAGAGTCCGGTCATTAACTCTGGGGCTCTGTACGGGAGTGTACCCAATAACTGGGTGAATTCTGGTTCCTCTTTGCGGACCTCCGATCTTGTTTGGGTGAGATTGCCGAAGTCAGATAATTTGCACACGTGATCTAACGTCATCAAGACATTAGCGGGCTTCACGTCGAGATGGGCAACGAATTGACCATGGAGGTAACTCAAGCCTTTTGCAACCTAATGAATTTGAAAATAAAGATAACTTGTTATTTACACCATCATCATCGTTAATATCATCATCGTCATCGTTATCATCACCATCATCATCATCATCATCATCATCATCATCATCATCATTATCATCATCATCATCATCATCATCATCATCATCATCGTCGTCGTCGTCGTCATCATCATCCTCATCATCATCATCATCATCATCATCATCGTCGTCGTCGTCGTCATCATCATCATCATCATCATCATCATCATCATCATCATCATCATCATCATCATCATCGTCATCGCCATCATCATCATGATCATCATGATCATCATCATCATCATCATCATCATCATCATCATCATCATCATCATCATCATCTTCGCCATTGCCGCCGCCATCGCCATTATCATCATGTGTAACTCGATGCCTCAATGGCACGGTGTCTCGCCTTGTCACAAAAGTCAAACAATGTTAACCGTGATCACTGGCTGGGTGGTTTTTGAAAGTGATCGTGGAAAAGTCTGGCCACGACGTTGTGTCCGTGGATAAGGCATTTTACACATATTACCCCACTCGACTGAGGTGTGAATGTGTACCTGGTTACCAGGCTGGATTGCTGCCGTTTTCAGGCCCATTCATTTATGTTATTGCCAGCGTTCCCGACACTATGTGCATAGCCTTTTGAAGTGATGCGTCTACCTCTCAACGTTCTTGCTCCTACCCCACAAAGGCACGGCGATGATGCCATCGGACCATAATATTATCACCTTGACTATATTGAAGAGAAAAGAAGTTCTTCAGCTTTTTGGTATATCGGTATGACATTCGGCTGTGAACCTTATGTTAAAAATCCGTGTCCCCTCTTTGGGAGGTGCAAAGTTAAGTTCTTGGAAAAGACTCGTCACTCAAACTTCGCAAAGTCCCAGGTTTGAACGTTTTTGCTAAGATGAGGGTCAATTAAATCGATCGCTATTTGAAGGTCGAATTTTCTGGCCAATCTTTTAAATATATGAGTTCTCCAGAGTATGGCATATTTATAGTTACCTGTATTGCATAATTCAGTCTTTCGCAGATCTTGATGGCTATAGACGTGTCATCTATGAGTTTCTGAAGAGAGTTCGATGACACCAGCTCCATCAAAATCAGGGCATCACCTCGGAGCTCTTCACACAAATTGACTCCGTAAATTTCTAGTTGTGAATAAGAAAAAAAAATAAATTTTGTTCATACTGTCTATTACTATTTGGTGGCAAAGAAGAGTAGGGCGTGATGGTGGCGGTGGATGTGTTGTTAGGGGGGGGGGGGTGAGAAGAAAACAGAAAACAAGGAATAGGGAGGTGGTGAATTGAAAGGTGGAGATGGAAGAGTTAAAAAACATGTAGGATATAGAACTGGTGGTTGTGATGGTGAGGGAGGAAGAGGAGAAGGTATGAATGATGATGATGATGATGATGATGATGACGAAGACGACGACGACATTGATGATGATGATGATAATAGTGATGATGCTGCTGCTGCTGCTGCTGCTGCTGCTGCTGCTGCTGCTGCTGATGATGATGATGATGGTGATGATGGTGATGATGATGATGATGATGATAATGATGATGATGATGATGATGATGATGATGATGATGATGATGATGATGATGATGGTGGTGGTGGTGGTGATAAAAAAAGAAGAAAAAGAAGAAGAAGACGGATGAGAACAACATCTATAACTTACCAACAATATTTTCATGCCTCAGATTGAGTGTGAAGGCCAGTCTTTCAGCTTGCAAGATCTCCCTGTGGATTCCAGACCCCCGTCTTTTCTGTACTATCTTCACCGCTACAGGGTTTCCGGCAATGCTGCCTGTTGACACGAACATTTAAAAGATATTGACGGGAAAACCCCCCAACAAAAACAACAACAACAACAACCACAACAAAATAGTTTTTTAAATAGCACAATATCCACTAAACGTACTGAGAGTGTTTTACAAAGTAGCGAGTTCTCAGCCAACAGCAACACTTAATATAGGATGAGACATGACGCTTGTTAGGCGATATTACAATTTTTTTTCGATAGAGGCAACATTTTACACCTGAGTACGGTGAGAGAATGTGAGTAAAGAGTCGATTCCAAGGGCACAACTATGGGTTTAGTGGATATTGCACTATATAAAAGCTCAAGTTCAAAAGTAAAGCGTAATGATATCAAGTTTAGAATAATACTTTGTGCATGACGTCATATTATCAAGCGTTAAATTTCACTAAAAATTACATTATTTAAAAAAGAAGTAGATATTTTTAAAAGTGTTTTTTAATTTAAATTTGTATTTTATTCAAAGATTACGAAATCGGAATCAATTGAAGGGTAAAATAAAACATTTCTTACAGTCTCGCGTTGTGGAATTCGAAGCAAGAATGTAAGAATCATAATATTATAACTCTACCTGTATAGACACATCCAAATGCCCCCTTTCCAATGATATTTCCAAATGTAATGTGTGATCTTCTAAACTTTAAATATCGTTTGTGAATTCCATCCCCAGGAGATATTATTAATCCACCAGATCTGTCGAATACCGGGGAAAACGAAGTATTTTTCAGTCGGAAGGAAATATTGTCCAAATCCGATCCTGCGTGGAACTGTTTTACACTGTGACATTCGAAACTCTGGTTTGCTCCTACGACATCCTTGCCGTCTGGAGTTGCAGAAGTGATTAACGTTTCCGGAATGGCCTGATTCATATTTATGGCATGTTCTGATGTCTCTGCGTGCACTGGTGTCTCAAAAACTTTTGTTTCATCGATTTTGGCAAGATTTAAAATTGGAGACATTGCCAACCGGTGTTGTGATAAAAAGGGTGAAGATGACAGTGATGGACTGGAATATTTTTTGGGGAGTACCCAAGTTGTAGGTGATATTTTTGCAGCTGCATCTGATGGAGAGGAATTCAGAGGAGTTGATTTTTGGTTACGTTTCAAAGGTGAAAAAGTTGGAAGTGCAAAGACTGGTGGAGTTGAGCTCAAAGGAATAAAATTTGTAGGTGTGGAGTGAACAAAACTGGTTGGATGAACTCGATTATTGGAGTGTTTTGAATCGTTGTCATGGTCACGGATAGGCGAGTTCGTAACAAATCCACTGACAAGAACATGGCGAAGCAGACCATCAGATGCATCCATTGAAACACTCATAGTCTTAAACAGGCTGATGAAAAAAAGAGTAAAAAAGAAAGAGTGATTAATCACAACTTACATACAAACACATTCACGTCTGCATGCAGTCATATTCATGAGGTCTCCATTGTTATCAATCATGAAGGCATTAAATGAAAGGTTAACATTAAATTTGACCCCAAGAGTAAAGAACAGATGGAACAGATCGAGGAAAAAGAGCATGTAGGTTTGTTTGTAACAACTACAGGACTGAAAGCGTCAGTGAGATTCGGAAGAGCCTAAACTGATCACCATACACGCAGGATGCAAAATCCAAAAAGCCAAAGTCCTCTATAAGGCCGGTCGGGGACTGACAACGATTCCAATTGGTAGCCTTTTTCCAAACGAAAGAAAACAGCACTCATACCAGGTCCCAAAGTCACGAGTTAATGCTCATTTTAACTCTTTTTTTTTTCAAAGCACCATCCGAAGGTGGAATTCTCTGCCCGAAAATGTCAAAAAATGAATGCCTAAATTGAATTTGACGGAGAAATCAAAATGAAGGCTTAGCCACGTTCAATTGCCCTCATCACACTCACAGTTTGTTAATTTTAAGGAATCTTTCTCTAAACAATTCCACATCTGTGAAGACATCATCACATCTAAACTTATACATGTAAAAAACTCATTGTAAGTCAGTTAATCATTTCCAAAAGGAAAACATCATTGAGTACTGGGGTTTTGACTCAACCGTGATTAATATTGAGGACAAAATGGGCTTTAATATCTCTGTTTGAAGTTATGGCCTAAAAATGTAAAAATAGTTGTTAATAGCTATTCAACGAGGAAAACAGTTGGAGTATTGTCATTTAAACTTCAGAATTTAAGAGAAATCTTTAAACGTCAGTCATGGCCTCAGATTTAATTGATCCAAAAAGATATACATACTTCTATTAATGTCCTCAAGTTGCTGTCCATAAAAGACATGATGTATGATTATGATGACCTTTATCTTTTTATGTATAATCCAACTAGCAATGTAATCTTAACATACCCAATGTAATTTTGTGGCCATGTGGTCGTGTGGTATGACACTCGCCTTTGGCTCAGAAAGTCCTGAGTTCGAGTCCATTATCCATTACACTAATGTTTGAACGAGCCCGTGATAGGGAACAATGGTGTGATGTCAAAACACTGGTTCCAATCTCATTTGAAGTGTGAAGGACTAGATACACGCATTGCGCAACTGGTCGTTTTATTTCAAAGTGATGGCATTTTATTTTCTAGTCGCAATAAATGCTGGTCGTCAATAAAGATCACTCATCCTCGCTGTTTTACTCCCCGTAATCATAAGCATCTGCCCATATTATATCCTGCTACTAAAATAATCATACAACCTTATGACTTAATATGTAACCTATTCATTGTTTATATCTATATACTGTCTGGAGGACTGTTACACTTTTAAGGAGTTTTGAACCGGAAGACAGGAAGCTTTGACATCACGATTTCTTGTTCCAATTGCGTCCGGTTATCAGAGCTCCAAACATGTTCCCATCACGTATTGATGATGATATGATATGATTAGAAAAATCGTTTGACGTCAGAGAAAAAACAACAGGATCACGTCATCCTTGGGAATAAGGAATCGTCTTTTTTTTTGTTTATAAGGTTTTTACGACGCTTGCAACACATTAAGGTCATATCAGCGTCCGTTAAAACGAAGAAAATAGGATAGTAAAACGTTCTAGAATTACAATTAAAGCACCCAAGAAAAGGTAAACATAGGAGAATGTGTGCGGATGCAGATTGCAAGAACATACTATATAAAGTACTTAGACCACCTATAAGTCGCACCCAGACATCAGCACAAGATCCCACTAAGAGGAATACATTCAAATGTTTACAAATCATATGTTAAAAATTAAAAAAAAAACAATACATAAGAGAGAGGGAGATAATATTTAAGAAAAAAAAATATCATCTCCTAAAACTATAACTATACATTCGACTGTTTTCCTCCCAGCCAAGGACTCCGGACAGGGTCAGGACAAAACTAAGTAATTTCATTCCAAGACGACAGAAAGGAATTGGAAAACAGGTAAAGGGGTATAGGAGACACAGCATGTACCACCCTGCCCACTATGGGAGGTTAGGATCCCGCCCAGGAATAATGAATCAATTTATCATTGCCTGCTCCTTAATTTCTCATCCTACATGTTAAGTGTTGTTGGATAGGGACGCCCAGTAAAGCGCGTTGAGCACTTTTAGTGGATATTGCCCTATATAAAAGCTCAAGTTTAGTTTAAACGATTCACACCGATTTTAATACAGGGATGTCACGTTGCTCTTTTTACTTCTGGATTTGAAATCTTCCAGCACTTCCAATTTCCGACAAAGTGGAAATTTATTATTATCCGTAATTATTGCTAGACATTTTAAAAAGTACAGAGGCTATCATAATTGCAATAACGAATCAATGTCACTACAATTTTTTATTTATGACTGTTTTTATCGTTTTATGCTGTGTAATTATCTCTAATTAGTTCAAATAGATTTTATGACTTGGTTGTTAAATATTCGATACATAGTTGAGTCCTTGGAAAATGCTCTTTACTCACATTCTCTCACCGTACTCAGGTGTAAAATGAGTACCTGGTCGTTAACAGCGTTGTCTCGGTCGGAAAAAATTGTAATATCGCCTAACAGGCGTCATGTCTCGTTTTACACGTTACGTGTTGCTGTTGGTCAGGGACCCTTTGTAATGCGCTTTGAGAACGATAAGTGGATATTGCTCTATATAAAAGCTCTATTTATTATTATTATTATTATTATTATTATTATTATTATTATTATTATTATTATTATTATCATTATCATTATTATTATTATTATTATTATTATTATTATTATATTATTATTATTATTATTATTATTATTATCATTATTATTATTATCATTATTATTATTCATTTATTTATTCATTTATTTATTTTTTAAACCAAAATTCCGACGCCATTACGACTGCAATATATTTGACTAAACAGTGATAATCGCTTTCTGAACTTGGATGGAACAAAGTACATTCTGCTAGGTCTTAATGGTCCACTTTCTAAATCACTGCCCAATGACATGAGGGGACAAGATCCCCCCCCCCCCCGACCCCTACCAATAAAAGAAAGAAAGAAAGAAAAGAAAAAAAAATTCGATTCAACTGTAACCCGGTACTGAAAACGTCCACTTTGATCGTGAGATCAATGCTATACGTACATGTTGAAAGATAAAGATCTCGAGTTCGAGGTCGACTGATTATTTTGGAATGTTTTTTTTTCTTGTATTTTTCTTTCTTGCTTTGTCTGGCACCTTTCATACACAATTGTTCAGATCTTTATCTTACACCGGGAGAGGCCCTCCGAAAGCTCCTACATCCCCAGTATTCTTTTAAAAAAATATAATGTTCTAGTAGGGGGGTTTGGGAGGGGGGAAACTTTTTTTTTAAAAAAGTCTCCCCCCTCCCAAACCCCTTACTAGAAAATTATAAAAAAAATCCCCCCCCCCCCCTCCCAAACCCCTCTTGAACATTATAAGAAAAAGTTTGCCCCCTCCCAAACCCGTACTAGAACATTATATCCAAAAAAAAAAAAAAAAAAATACTGGGGATGTAGGAGCTTTCGGAAGGCCTCCCTACACCGGTGCCTGTTCCTTAATTTCTTATCCATATACGTTGAACTGATCAAGACATCGATTTGATAAATAGCCCAAACAAAATTAACTTCTCGATGGATTTTTAAAAAGAAAATAATATTATTAAAGCTTACATAATACTCACAATGCTATTATCCCAAGAGAATAAAGCAACGAATCATTTGACCATAACAGCAGATGTAAGACAAGTGACAACTGACGAAACCACACACACACACACACACACACTAACACATTACACATACTCACACACTTACACACACGTACACACTTCAGTGTTTCTTTGACGTTATGACACCACACAGAAGTTCCGACAATCGACAATTCGTGATCAACGCTCAAGTGTTTTCCGTGTAGTTTTTTACGCGTCAACCACTTGACTATAAGGATGTTGTATCAACTGCAAGGCATGATAAAAGAGTCGTCAATTTAGACTTATCTGCACTATTTATGACTTTGAAAAACACGGAAAAATCGTCACATCTTGTTTGGTAATTTATTTATGAAAACTCAACCAGTGAAAGAAAAAAAAATTTATATCAGATATGCAGCTATATCTTTGACACAAATAGCGCAACTAAAACAAAGTCTTGAAAATCAAGGCTTTCCCGGATACGATTCGTTTCTGCGTATTAACGGCTCGGGACGTCAGAGTAAAGATAATTTTCCATATATTTATAATATATTCCCTTTTGACGATGGAAATGGCATGTAAACGATTTCGTTTCCAACCTAAAGCGATCAACGAACGGCGAGGAATAAAACGGTGCTTACTCAATATCGGAACTTACTCAATGTCTCACTCGTCTCTATCTTATTATATGTAGAATGAAGTTGACGTCACTCGGGTCTTTGTTCTTTTTTTTTGCCATCCGCGTTTATGAGTAATTCTCATTAAACTGTATTAACAAGACTATAGATAGAATGCGCTTGGCCAAGGAGTTCACAACATTGCCATCCGGAAGTATAACGGACCAACACACAAACTCTGTGTAACCATGAACTTTTATAGTCTGGTTAATACAGTTTAGTGAGAACAACTCACAAACGCGGATGGCAAAATCAATAACAAAGGCCTGAGTGACGTCATCTTCGAACTATCTATAGATAGAATGCGCTTGGCCAAGGAGTTCACAACCTTGCCATCCGGAAGTGCGGCTATGTGGTCTAGTGGTATGACACTCGCTTTCGGATCGGAAGGTCCTGGGTTCGAGCCTCGCTCGACGCATAGTTGAGTCCTTGGAAAAGACTCTTTACTCACATTCTCTCACCGTACTCAGGTGTTAAATGAGTACCTGGCCGTTAACAGCGTTGTCTTTGTCCGAAAAACTGTAATATCGCCTAACAGGCGTCATGTCTCGTCCTACATGTTAAATGTTGCTGTTGACCAGGGACCCCTTGTAAAGCGCTTTGAGCACGTTAAGTGGATATTGCGCTATATAAAAGCTCAAAGCTCAAAGCTCAATAACGGACCAACACACAAATTCGGTGTAACCATGAACTTTTATAGTCTGGTTAATACAGTTTAGTGAGAACAACTCACAAACGCGGATGGCAAAAACAATAACAAAGGCCTGAGTGACGTCATTTGCATACTATCTATAAACGCCTGAGGTTACACATAGTTTTGTGTATTGGTCCATTATAATTTCCGATGGCAATGTTGTGAGCTTCTTCTTTGCCAAGCGCACACTATCGATAGTATGCGCTTGGCTAAGAAGCTCATAACATTGCCATCCGGAAGTATAACGGACCAACACACAAAACTGTGTGTATCCATGAACGTTTATAGTCGAGTTAATACAGTTCAGTGAGCATTAATAATAATAATAATAATAATAATAATAATAATAATAATAATAATAATAATAATAATAATAATAATAATAATAATAATAATAATAATACACATTTTTATAGCGCTCATTCTCGTGTAAAACACAAGCTCTGGGCACTTTACAATATAAATATCAATTTTAAGTGAAAAAAAAAATAATAATTCATAGCCAAATCAAGGATTCATAGAGTCAATAAAAACAAATACAGTAAAAATGTGTCTTGAGATTCTTTTTAAAGGTAGGTAAAGACTTGCACTCCCTCAGACCACGTGATAGTTCATTCCAAATCTTGGGGCCGAAACAAGCAAACGATCTATCACCAAATTTTGTTCTTGATCTCTTTTACGAAATTTTCGTTTGGTCATTACATGATCTTAAAGTGTAATTTTCAAATTTACACATGACCACGTGATCTGTGAGATATGCCGGTGCTATACCAGTCAAACACTTATAAACAAGACACGCTGCTTTGTAATATGTGCGCTTTTCAATGGGCAACCAGTGGAGAGAGGCCAACAAAGGGGTTGCATGATCAAATTTTTTTTTGCCAAAAACTAATCTTGCTGCACTGTTTTGCAGTAGTTGTAATTGTTTAATAAAAGCCTGAGGCAAGTTGACAAGCAAGGAGTTACAATAATCTAGTTTCGAAAAAATGAGGGAAACAACCAATGTTTTACATGTTCCAATTGCAATATACTGACGGATCGAACTGATTTTCTTCAATTGAAAGTATAAAGATTTACAGAGAGCAGAAATGTGAGCTGACATTCTCATTTCTGAATCAAAATAGACACCCAAATTTTTCACAGTCTTTGAAACTTTGATCTTTTCACCCCCAATCAACACCTCAAGACCATCATTCACCTTCAACTGCCCTCTATTTCCCACAATCATCACTTCTGTTTTTGACTCATTCATTTTCAACTTGTTTGCATCCATCCACTCTTTTACATCCGTCACACATTCTTCCACACGTTTCACAATATTTTCAAGATTTTTAGTTTTATCTGTAGCATAAAGTTGCGTATCATCTGCATAGAGATGATAGCGCAGCCCATGACCAGTGATGACATTAGATAATGGAGAAGTATACAAAACAAAAAGAATTGACCCAAAACAGAGCCTTGAGGAACACCAAAAGACAATGTATGTTGACGAGAAAGTTTATCTAAAATCATAACCTGTTGCTTTCTGCCATCTAAATAAGATTCAAACCACTGCAAGACAGTCCCAGACAAGCAAAAGTTATATTAAGTCGTTTAATGAGAATACCGTGACCAACAGTATCAAACGCCGCCGAAAGGTCTAACAATGTCAGAAGAGAAACAGAACCTTTATCTAAAACATCAAGCAAATCACTCACAACACAGCACAGAGCAGTTTCTGTGCTGTGGTAAGAACGATAAGCTGACTGAAATTTTTCCCATAGATTGTTTTCATGGAGATGTTGTGAAAGACGTCTGAGTACAACTTTACTCATAAACATTAAAGCATTACTCATAAACGCGGATGGCATAAAACAATAACAAAGACCCGAGTGACGTCATCTTCGAACTATCTATATATTTGTGTTGAGAATAGAGCTTTAGCATGACTGCTGGCTTGTAAACAAATTTGGCAGAGTTGTGTGTCTTGAACCCATGACCTCAAGAAGTCGGGAGAGGGACTCTCAGGATAGACACTACGTTTGAAACCACTTTTATTTTTGGAGTGGTGGATGGTGTCGACTGCATAGCGTCCCTCTCACGGCCAGGCGGAGTTGTCGTATCAGTAAGGTCGCGAGTTCGAGCTCCAATCGGCGCGAAATTATTATTCTCTATTGACCTCTGGCAATTTTCAACACACTTCATTTTTTGTTATTAAGAAAACGAAGATCTATCCTCAAATAACAGAACTTCGTTTTCATTCTCGTCGTTCGTTGATCGTTGTAGGTTGGGAATGTATAATTGTTAACTTGCTAATGAGATTTAAAGGTTATGTGCAGGGCTGCCAGATGGCAAATTACGTGACTAAAATTGGCCATGAAGAATCGTGCATCTATTATTAATTAATTTTTATTTCAATTTACTTTTCAAAAACAAGTTTTTTTCCTTGTGAGGTCAATATTTTGTTTTGTCAATAACGATTTTTTTCCTAAGGGGTCATAAGTGTTTAGCCACGTGAGGTTCAATTTGACCATATTTGAAGTCGAAATCGGGCTCGAAGACTCTTACCATCTGGCATCCCTGGTTATTTTGTAACCATTGACCTTATTGAAACACAAAACACAGATGAAATGCGACACGTTGGGGTTTCCCCTTTATCAAACTTTTACAAACGATTATACATTAATTGGAACAGGATGAAATGGTGTTAAGTGTGTATAGAAAAACAAATAAAGAAATGAATGAATGAATAAATAAATGATGTCTAGATCTAAATCAATTTATAAACAATCCTCAATGACAATTGAAGTTAATTTTTTATGTTATCTCCTCCTCCTTTTTCTTTTTCTTTTCATCATGATCATCATCGTCATCATCATGATCATCATCATCATCATCATCATCATCATCATCATCATCATCATCATCATCATCATCATCATCATCATCATCATCATCATCATCATCATCATCATCATCATCATCATCATCGTCATCATCATCATACTCAAGTATTACTGAACAAGGATATTGAGGATATTGATATATCTACTAATTTGAGTCCCTTGATTAACGGACAAAGGTTAATTACGCAGACTGTTCCATACG
>NC_088362.1:55740067-55812567 GCF_034508935.2 Berghia stephanieae
TGCGGGTTCCATTCGAGAACCTACTTGGTTATATTACAGGGCTCCTTCCGCAGGGTATGGCCAACCCATCGCCACTTTCTGCGCCTGACCTGGATTTGTATCTGTTCTTGGTTTGTTCTTGTCCAAAGGTCAGAATTTGACACTTTGTCAAACCATTTCATCTTGAGGATTTGTCGAAGACAGCGATTGACAAAAGTTTGTATCTTGGCTACTGTGGTCAAGGTTGTTCGCCAAGTTTCTGACCCATAGAGCAGGACTGCTTTTACATTTGTGTTAAATTCAGTGATACTCAGCGGAATTGTTCATTACGCCGACATTTCCACCTACTTGTCCAACTCCCGTCGATCCCGTCTGCGTCTAAAAGTTCTGCTTCACCGACACACATATCTATCTATCTATCTATCTATCTATCTATCTATCTATCTATCTATCTATCTATCTATCTATCTATCTATCTATCTATCTATCTATCCATGTCTTAATCTATTTATCTATCTATCTATCTATCTATCTATCTATCTATCTATCTATCTATCTATCTATCTATCCATGTCTTAATCTATTTATCTATTGATCTATCTATCTATCTATCTATCTATCTATCTATCTATCTATCTATCTATCTATCTATCCATGTCTTAATCTATTTATCTATTGATCTATCTATCTATCTATCTATCTATCTATCTATCTATGTCTTAATCTATCTATCTATTGATCTATCTATCTATCTATCTATCTATCTATCTATCTATCTATCTATCTATCTATCTATCTATCTATCTATCTACAACATAACCATAATGCGATTGAATAAATATCTAAATGTTTATATATCTGTCTGTCTATCTATCTATCTATCTATCTATCTATCTATCTCTCTCTCTCTCTCTCTCTCTCTCTCTCTCTCTCTCGCTATCTATCTATCTATCTATCTATCTATCTATCTATCTATCTATCTATCTATCTATCTATCTGTCTATCTGTCTATCTTTCTCCATTCCTCTGCCCACCTTTCTACATAGAACTTCGTAGATTTTATTTAGCTATCTACCAATCCATCCGGTTGTTTGTCAATCCATAACATTATTTCTGTATAGTTTCTATTACTTTCTACGGGTTCTTTCAATGCAACGCATTTACTCTTATCTATTATTATAACAGTGCGGCTATGTGGTTTATTGGTATGATCGGAAGGTCCTCTCGTTCGGGGCATAGTTCCGTCCTCGGAAAAGGCTCTTTCCTCACATTCTCTCACCGTACTCAGGTGTAAAATGAGTACTTGGCCGTTAAAGGTGTTGTCTTTGTCGGGAAAAAAATGTAATATCGCCTTACAGGCGTCATGTCTCGTTCTACATGTTACGTGCTGCTGTTGGTCGGGGACCCTTTGTAAAGCGCTTTGCGCACATTTAGTGGATATTGCTCTATATAAAAGCTCAAGTTTGTTTACTCTGCAGGGTATTGGTGAATGCTGCAAAGATAATCGAGGCCCACATAGAAGACAAATTTTTGTTCCAAACCCAGGGATCAGTTGGAAAGGTGGATTATCTCATCGTGAGTATTTTTACCCAACGTGTACTTGTTTGCAGGTCTGAGAGCTCAAATTGTTATGGGCTCATTGTTGCAATGGGAATAATCCCAAATGACCGATTATTCGTTACATTAATTAATTACTACAAGTATTAATAGCACAATAGAGATATATTATTGTGTCAATGGTAAATAAATAGAAAAAAGCTGTACTCATCCATACGGAACTTAGTTTTACAAACATGAATTACAAAAATGGGCAAATAATCGTTATAACATATTCACATAATTATAAAAAGCAATATCTGGTAAATAGCCTGGTAAATTAAATAATAAATTAAGTAATAGTAAAAATAAATCTATAATATTCATATTTATCCACAGAAGGGCCAGCGTGTCTCAGCGGTACAGTCGTTCCTTCGTAAACGAAAGGTGCCGTGTTCGAATACCCGCTGTGTTGTCAACAAAAAAAAAATAAATCTTCAACCCTTAAGAATTCTCAGGTTTAAGACGTTTGATAAGATACCGAGTTCGAATACCCGCTGTGGTATGTAGCCTTGAGCAAGTCAACTCGCCCTAGCTCAGTATGCGGCGCTGCACTGCGGCTGACGCTTGGGTCATTCCAGTCTTCTCTCGGAATAGACCCTAAAGACAAATTTCCCTTGTGGGATGCATATAGGGAATTTTATTTTATTCTATTTTATTTTTAGTTTATAAAACTATATGATGTATAATATGTAAATGCATTGTATTATATTATATCATACCACATATATATTGAACCCGTCAAATTCTTTTCCCAGCAAATATTGGGCAGAGACAGGCTGAGCGTGCCAAGGAACATAAACATTCACGACGTGGTGGAGGCGGTGAAGGTCTACCTGAATCGCAAGGCCACCCCGATCGTACCCGATGAGATCATGACAAAGCTGATAGAGAATCACAATGCCGGGAGCACCGAAGAAGACATCCGTATCATTTCTCAGTATCGCAAAATGTTGCCGGATGTCGTCCCTTCCGTTCATTATGTGCTTTTGCTAATGAACAAGGTTGGTATGCTATTAGTAAATAAGTTCTAGTCCTTCAGGGCTGTTGGGCCCTTGGAGCCGGAATACGCTTCAACAGTCGTAACGTCACTTCCCTCATAATGACGCATGGTAACTTAGTAACTGGCTTTAAACTATCTGAACAATGGCGGACGCCCTTATGAAATATTTCTCCGACGAGCATAAAAGCGTATCCAGAGGAAAAGAAAACATTATAAATCTGATCACTTCAACACATTCTGATAACAAGACATGAAAAGTTCTAGCCAGCATGAAGAATAAAAAGTACAGATTTTCTTTGTTTAGAATCACGTTGGCCGCCGTTGCTGGGCGACGTGACATCGTACTATTGAATCCAATTTATCACGGTTTCTATAGCAACCTGCGGATGACTGATTCGAGTCCCGAAACAGGTTGCTCAAAATTGATCCAAGGAGAGGGCTGTTTGTCGACATTCTCCAACCATACTCATGTGTAAAATGAGTTCATGGCCGCTTGCAGAGAGCTCAGCACTGGTCGCTGGTTCGGATAATAGTGGAAAGGGCTCTTTCCTCACATTCTCTCGCCGAACTCAGATGTAAAATGAGTATCTGGCCGTACACAGCGTTGTCTCTGTCAGAAAATATTGTAACATCGCCTAAAAGGCGTCATGTCTGGTCCTACAATACATGTTAAGTGTTGCTTTTGGCCGGGGATCCTTTATAAAGCGCTTTGAGCACTGTTAGTGGATATTGCTCTATATAAACGCTCTAGTTATATAATTTGTTCATTTTGACCGCTCCTGCTCTCTCTCCAAGGTATCTAAATATTCCCACATTAATGGTATGGACGAGAGGAAATTGGCGACGATATTCGTTCTGGACATCTTGAAACCGTTGTCCGTCTCAGAGAAACATGCGGTAAGCTAAAACGATCTTAGTTTAATACATAATAAATTGATCTCTCTCTCTCTCTCTCTCTCTCTCTCTCTCTCTCTCTCTCTCTCTCTCTCTCTCTATGTGTGTGTGTGTGTGTGTGTGTGTGTCATTCTCTGCCTCTTCCCTCCCTTTCTCTCTCTCTCTCTCTCTCTCTCTCTCTCTTTGTGTGCGTGTGCGAGTGTGTGTGTGTGTGTGTGTGTGTGTGTGTGTGTGTATGGGTCTCTCATTGTTTCTATCTCTTCCTTGTTGTCTCTCTCTCTCTCTCTCTCTCTCTCTCTCTCTCTCTCTCTCTCTCTCACACATACTGTCTTAGTGCACCTGTCTCTCTCTTTCTGTACCCCTCCCCCTCTCTCTTTGTGTGTGTGTGTGTATGTGCAGTGTGTGTATGTGTCTCTCACTGACTCTCTCTCCCTTCTTATACCTATTTCACACGCACACACACACACACACACACACACACACACTCTCTCTCTCACACACACACAAAATCATCTTGGCAAAACCCCTCAAATCCAAGATGAGAGTCATTTAAATTGATCTATATTTGAAGGACAAGCTTTTCTGGTCAAATGTTTAAATATGTGTTTTTCCATAGTACAGTAGAGTAGTGCTTCAAAGCCATCAGGCCCGTGTAGTCGGGGCCACAGATTACACAGCGGGGCTTACCCGGTTTCTATAGCGTGAAAGGGACAATAGCAATTGCTTGGTACCTCTTTGATTAAGACGCTAAACTATCGCAAATCGCAAAGTACTTTCCGCCATATCTATCTCTGATGCTAAGTGGATATGGGACGGAAGAGGGCGGGGGGCGAAGGTAAGAAAAAAAAATATCTTGAATTTCCCTTTGCCTGTGAAGCGAGTGTTCTACCAACTGACCTACTGGGACTCCCCAAGCTCACATACAAATAAATTTAATTACAAAATTGTAGACGTG
Organism: Berghia stephanieae; assembly: GCF_034508935.2. Classification (NCBI taxonomy): domain Eukaryota; kingdom Metazoa; phylum Mollusca; class Gastropoda; order Nudibranchia; family Aeolidiidae; genus Berghia; species Berghia stephanieae. The sequence continues at coordinate 55,744,495 of NC_088362.1, forward strand.
TGAAATTTCGTTTTCACAAATTCCTTGGTCTATTTTACATACTGCGCATACTGAGTGTGAATTTTAATTCTATTTCAGGATTTTGAAAAGGATCGGCTTGAGCGAGTTCAGAGACTTCCATATAACATCATGGTCGTCGAACATCTGATCCGAAACGTTCACATCTTCGAATTCGCCCCGTATCAACAGATTCATGAACCTTTCATATCTCCGCCGGATGAGATCGTCTCCTCGGGGAAAGAAAAACAATTGAAGTGGATCGTTCAAAGTGGTGAAAACACCGACGGGTTGGGTGGAAACTTTCCAGGTACAATCAATAATCATAACATTAAAAAAAAAAAAAAAAAAATTAAACTAAAAGAAAAAGTTGAGCTTTTATACAGTGTAATATCCACTAAACGTGCTCAGGTCGCTTTACAAGTGGTCCCTGGCCAACAGCAACACTCCTGTTAGGCGATAATACAATATTTTTTCGGACAGAGACAACGCTGTTAACGACCGGGTAATCATTTTACACTTGAGTACGGTGAGAGAAAGTGAGTAAAGAGTCCAAGGACTCAACTATGCGCCGAGCGAGGCTCGAACCCAGGACCTTCCGATCCGAAAGCGAGTGTCATACCACTAGACCACAAAGCCGCGCTTCACGATCACTTTTTTTTCCGGCGTAATGTGCACTTGTAAAACAGGCCCATGGAGCCGGATTTTATCCCGGTTTTTATAGCGTGAAAACGGACTATAGCAATTGCTTGCTACCTTTTGGATAGGACGCTAGTTTATCTATCGCAAAGTACTTTCCGCTAAATCTAACAGACTCAGCAGCTACCCATTCACTGCTGGGTGGACATAAGCATCTGAAAAAAATAATCTCGACTTCACCCGTGGATTGGTTCTTGGTTCATTTGCGTGTGAAGCGAGTGCTCTACCAACTGAGCTATCGGGACCCCTTGTACTGTGCACATAATTACTCGTGTATCACATGGGATTTCGACTATATATATATATATATATATATATATATATATATATATATATATATATATATATATACATATATACATATATCATGAATGAATATATAATTAAGGATGGAAGAAAAATCAAAAGAACAACTAAATTAATACAACAATAAACAAAAACAGAAACAAACAAACAAAAACAAATAAAAAAGAAAGAAACAAAACAAAAAAAAAAAAAACAAAAAACAAAAAAACACATTAAAAAACCCCAAAAAACCCCAAAAAACAACAAAACAAAACAAATAAAAATAAAACGTTTTAAAAACCCAATCAACAACCAAACAAAAAAAAACCCCGAAAAAAGCCCACATCAAAAACAAGACAACTGAACACAGAAATACAAAGAAAACGAAAAAAAAAACAAACCAGACAAACCATTTGCTTTTAGATAATAATGATTCCGACTAAAAGTAGCGTCTGTTAAATGGTAATGCGTCGCGCTGAGTTTGACCAATCATAAACCTAATTTCTATGCACACCGGCGGGAAAATCATGAACTCGGCTTCATATAGATAGTATTAAGTTGACGTCACTCAGGTCTTTGTTATTGTTTTTTTTGACTCCCATGTTCATGAGTAATTCTTAATAAACTGTATTAACCAGACTGCAAAAGTTCAAGGTTACACATAGTTTTGTGTGTTGGTCCGTTATATTTCCGCATGGCAATGTTGTGAGCTTCTTAGTCAAGCGCACACTATCTATAAACGTTCAAGGTTACACATAGTTTTGTGTGTTGGTCCGTTATACTTCCGGATAGCAATGTTGTGACCTTCTTAGCCAAACGCATACTATCTATATTTTCCTTAGTGTTACTGGAAGTAGATGCGTGCTACGATATGGTCTTGCATAACACCCCCTTGGGACTGGAAGGTCCAGGGTTCTAGTTCAGCTCTGAGTGACTTGTAGTTGACTCATCGTCATTGTCTTCATCCTCACCATTACCAGCAGCACCACAACCATCATCGCCTTTTTTTTATTTATAATATGATTATGTTGGTTATGTTATTGGAAAGTCTACCATTTATTTATGAAAACTGTCAAAAAACAAAACAAAAAGATCCCAAAACAAAACCAAAAAACAACAACAAACAAACAAAAAAACAAAAAACAAAACAAAACAAAAAACAGACCAAAAAAAAAAAAAAAAAAAAAAAAAAACAAACCAACAAACTTGAAATCTTGAATGTCTTGTTAAAATCGACATGAATAATCTTAACTTTTTTTAAAATGTGCTTTTTGTCTAGATCTTCCTTTACTTGACAAAGCCAATGCAATGACCACTCCCCCAAGAGGTGATTCAAAACATTCAAGAAAAAATCTGATTGTGGACAAAGATGGAAGCCCAAAGTGTTGTTCAATAAACAAGCCTCGCTCTCTGAAAATACCAAAGAGTTCGTCTTTACTCACATCAGAATGGTCACAAGAAGATGCGGGGAAAGCGGATGACTTGGAGAGGCCGTCTAAACTTTCTTCTTTACAATCAAATGAGTTGTCAACGGGGATTTTTAAAAAGAAGAGAGAAGAGGCCATAGCAACATCAAGCGGAGTCTCCTCTATAAGGTCACAAAAATTGACGGGAGCTTTGAGAAAGCAACACAGTGATATCCCGACAAAACCGACCATCAATCCCAAACGCGACCGCAAGGTGTCTGTTGAAAAGAGCGCAATTACAAAAGATTGCTTTGTGAATAAGGACCAAAAAAATCATTCATCCCAACCAGAAAATATCGGTGACAAGACAACACTCGAAAGCAATCCCAGAAAAATGGAGCTGCTTAATCCAGCAGACAGAAAACGGATTGAAACTTCCAAAAAATCTTTTCTCCAAAAACGTTCTCCTTCAGCTGGCTCGACAGGAAAGACTGAATTCTTCAAGCCGTTGAGTTCTCCACCAAGTCATAAAGGACGGAAAGAAAAATCTAAAAAAGCAACGACTGGGCCTTCTTCTTGTACTGGCTACCGGCTTGGAAGCAAGAGTCGTGGCTCACCACAGATTAAAGTGGAGAATATCGGAGAGTCTCCAGCACGATCGCAAATTTCCAGAAGCGCAACATGTAAATATGCTAAAAGGGGAAGGCTGATAGAAGCAAAGAATAAAATGTTTAAAAAGGACGAAGAACTGCAGCCATGGGATGGAGTCATCACCGAGAGTGAGGACGTTAGTTTGATCGTCCGAACAACAAGAAATCCAAAAACGTTCCAGTTTCTGGAAAAATACTTTATGGGCATCGATACCAACGGAAACATCGAAAGAATTGTTTTCGACCCGTCTGTGTCAAGTCAACAAGACTCTCAACCCTCGCATCCAAAGAAAAGCAGCCGAAACACGAACAAAAATACTTGGTCTCCACGAAAACGTAGCCCGAGTCCCGGCGTCCCTACAACAACAGCGACGAGGACGGTGTCCGAATGGTCGACGCGAAGAGGGGTAGAAAAAGTAAATATAATTGACTCGGCCATTTCTTCTCCCGATCTTCAGCATAGCCAAGTGGAAAATAACACCTCGCCTGTTGAGGATGGTCTTAAACAAGACAACGTCGCAGCTCTCGGGTCAGACACTCAAGAAAGCCCCAACCACGGCTGCGATGGACGTGTCGTATCGTTCACACAGATTGAGAATCAAGAAGGATTGAAAATAAAATGCAAGAGCAGTCTAAATTGGAACAGAGGCGGACCAGGTTCAAAAGCTGCGAATAAAATTAAAAATCTAAAAGAGAATAAACACATGTGGAACAAGGTGGTTGACTGGATAGTCGACACGTCCCTCATAGGAATTGCTTTCTTTTGTGCTGCGTACATTTACAATGTAATTTAAACCCACAACCAAAATATTGCTCATTGAAAGAAATCGATTTGACACAGGGTCTTGAATAAAAGATGAACAAAGATTTGTTTTAGGTTCCTCATTTTACACAACGGTATTTATTTTCTAACGACGAGTGATCCGAAGCCTCTCCATTATCAATATTTTCGTTAGTATTTTCAAGATCCCAGGCTTCAGGCAGCCAACATCGGTATTTATTTACGGCGCTTGCTACACTTTTTGGTCATTTCATCGCTAGTAAAAGGGAAGAAAACGGGATAATAAAAAGTTCTAGACTTAAAAGCATCCAAGAAAAAGTAATACGAAGAGGACTAATTTGTTTTTTTTTTTAAAAACACATTAATGTCATATTAGCGCCAGTAAAAAGGAAGAAAATAAGATAGTAAAAAGTTCTAGAATTGCAATTAAAGCACCTAAGAAAAAGTAAGACAAAGGGGAATTGGTTAAAATAGGGAACATTTGTATATCGATTCCAAGAGCACACTATCAGTGTACGAGTGTATAGTTTGAGATCCCTAATGCCTCATCCTGGCACAGGCACAGGTCCCCACTAAGAGGAATACACTCAAAGGTTTGCAAATCTTATATTACACACACACACACACACACACACACATATATATATATATAATATATATATATATATATATATATATATATGTGTGTGTGTAAAACAAAGAACAATATAATGCATATATAATATATATATATATATATAATATATATATATATATATATATATATATATATGTGTGTGTGTGTGTGTAAAACAAAGAACAATATAATGCATAACAGAGAGATGCTTTACAAGACAAAATTATCATCTCCCAAAACTCAAACTTTACATTTGACTGTTTCCCTCCTCGTCAGGATATCTGGACAGGGCCAGGACAAAACCAAGTAATTTCATTTTAAGACAAAGGCAGAAAGCCAGTTGGGAAACAGATATAGGGGGATAGAAGACACAGTTAGTGCCTCCCTGCCCGTTGTGGAAGGTTAGGAACCCCACCCAGAAGGGGACTAATTCGAATAGGGAACAGAGGTAGATTCCAAGAACAAACTCAATTTGTTTATTAGTTTGAGATCACCTCAAAGTCCCACCCAGAAACAAGCACAGTGTCCCGCTAAAAAGGAACACACTAAAAAAACCTTAGATCAAACAAAAAGTATCAGCACATAACAGAGATGTAAACAAGGGAAAAATATCTCCAAAAACTAATAATTTCAGTTTCCCTCTCAGCCGCGGACTCTGGACTCTAAGACAAAAGAAAGTTTGTCTTAATGGTTTTATGGCGCTTGCGACTTTAAGGTCATTTCAGTGCCAGTGTACTTAGGTTGAGCTCTTACACATTTGCCTGTTTCCCTTTCAAACAAGTAATCTCATACCAAGACAAATCCAGAAAGCAACTCGAAAAACACATAAAGGGACATAGAAGTAGAAGACAATAAGTAGGCCCTGGGTTCGAGCCTCGTAAGTAGAGGAATACACTCAAATGTTTACAAATCATATTATGTTAAATATGAAAAAATAACAGTATGATATATATATATATATATATATATATATATATATATATATATATATATATATATATATATATATATATTATATATATATATATATATATATATATATATATATATATATATATATATATATATATATATGTGTTCTTGTTTTTAAGGGTTTTACGGCGCTTGCAACACATTTAGGTTATATCAGCGCCAGTAAAAAGGAAGAAAATGGGATAGTAAAAAGTTCTAGAATTACAATTGAAGCATCCAAGAGAAAGTGAGACATAGGGGAACTGGGAACAAATAGGGATCAGATGTAGATTCCAAGAGCATATCACCATTGTACTTAGTTTGAGATCACCTATAAGTCTCATCCGGACACAAGAACATAATCCAACAAAGAGGAACACACTCAAATGCTTACATTATACATTAAAAAATAACAAATATACTAATACATAACAGACAGATGATTTACAAGGAAAAAAAATATCATCTCCCAAAACAATAACTATGCATTTGACTGTTTCCCTCCCAGCCAAGACTTCGACCAGGGCCAGGAAAAAACTAAGTAATCTCATTCCAAGACAAAGACAGAAAGCATGTTGGAAAACAGATATAAGGGGATAGAAGACACAGTGTGTACCTCCCTGCCCGCAATGGGAGGTCAGGATCCCCACCCAGATATATATATCAGAAAGATGACTTACAATGACAAAAATATCCTCTCCCAAAACTATACATTCGACTGTGTCCCTCTCAGTCAAGGACTCCGGCATTGGGTCGGGCAAAACTAAGTAATCTCATTCTAAGACAAAGACAGAAAGCAATTGGAAAACATATAAAAGGGGATAGCAAGTACCTCACTGCCCACTATGGGAGGTCGGGAACCCCACCCAGTTGTAAAGCGTTCTGAGCACATTTAGTGGATATTGCGCCTCATTTATTTTTAACTCCTGTCCACCATGGTTTCATTCCATGAGATTGATTTTGATTTTAAGGGTTTTACGGCGCTTGCAACACATTAAGGTCATATCAGCGCCAGTAAAAAGGAAGAAAATGGGATAGTAAAAAGTTCTAGAATTACAATAAAGCATCCAAGAAAAGGGAAGACAAAGGGGAATTGGGTCAAATAAGAAACAGGTGTAGATTCCAAAAGCACTCTATCAAAGTACTTAGTTTGAGATCACTAAAAGTCCAATCCAGACACAAACACAGGTCCCCACTAAGAGGAACACACTCAAATGTTTTACAAATCATATATAAAATAAAGAAAGCATAATACAGTGCATAACAGAGAGATGATTTACAATGAAAAAAATATCATCTCCCAAAACTAACTATACATTCGACTGTTTCCCTCTCAGCCAGGGGATCTGGCCAGGACCAGGACAAAACCAAGTGATCTCATTCCAAGACAAAGACAGAAAGCATGTTGGAAAACATATATAAGGGGATAGAAGACACAGTATGTACCCCCCTGCCCACTATGGGAGGTCAGGAACCCCGCCCAGATTCCATGAGAGAGAGAGAGAAGAAGAAGAAGAAGAAGAAGAAGAAGAAGAAGAAGAAGAAGAAGAAGAAGAAGAAGAAGAAGAAGAAGAAGAAGAAGAAGAAGAAGAAGAAGAAGAAGAAGAAGAAAAAAGAAAGAAGAAAAAACAAATTCAGTGGGAAAATGTGTAATCAAGTCTGCGGTTTTATTGTATGAAACAAAATTTAACGAAATACAGTAGATAAATATTTTTTTTAAATGAACAGATGAATGAACAGGTAGCTGAATGAATAAATAAAAAATAAATAAATAAATACATGAAATAAATAAATAAATACAACAAATAAAATAAACAAATTTAAATTTGAAAAATAGCAATCATGACAAGTTAACCCCCCCCCCGCCCCCCCGTCCCCAATTAAAAAAAAAAAAAACACAACAAAACAAAACAAACAATTTGACTCTATATGACAAGAGCACGTTTCAAGACACACCCAGCAAAAAAGGATAGAAAGAAAATACACTTCAAACCATTAACTTCAATCCCTGATGAATCCGGAAACTCTCAACTTGGCATGTCATGCATTCCTATTTTTTAGCACAATAGGCTTCAACAGTCGTGGCGTCAGTTCCCTCGTAATGAAGCATAGTAACTGGTTCTAAACTATCGGAACAATGGCGGACGCCCTTATGAAATACTTCACCGACGAGCAAAAAAAGTGTGTCCAGATGAGAAAAACATTATAAATCTGATCATGTTCTGACTTTTACACACTCTGATCACATGACACGTGAAAAAGTTCTAGCCAGCATGAAGAATAAAAAGTACCGATTTTCTTTGTTTATGTTTTTGTTTTTAAGGGTTTTACGGCGCTTGCAACACATTTAGGTTATATCAGCGCCAGTAAAAAGGAAGAAAATGGGATAGTAAAAAGTTCTAGAATTACAATTGAAGCATCCAAGAGAAAGCAAGACATAGGGGAACTGGGAGCAAATAGGGATCAGATGTAGATTCCAAGACCATATCACCAATGTACTTAGTTTGAGATCACCTATAAGTCTCATCCGGACACAAGAACAAAGTCCAACCAAGAGGAATACACTCAAATGCTTACAGTATACATTAAAAAATAACAAATATACAAATACATAACAGAGAGATGATTTACAAGGAAAAAAATATCATCTCCCAAAACAATAACTATGCATTTGACTGTTTCCCTCCCAGAGGACCCCGACCAGGGCCAAGAAAAAAACTAAGTAATCTCATTCCAAGACAAAGACAGAAAGCATGTTGGAAAACAGATATAAGGGGATAGAAGACACAGCAAGTACCTCCCTGCCCACTATGGGAGGTCAGGATCCCCACTCAGTTCTTTGTTTAGAACCAAGCTGCTCGTTGCTGGGCGGACGTGACAGTGTTGAATCCAATTGACAACGACGTACACCTTGAACTCTTAAGAAGGGTCGTTACAAATTGTGATGTTTTGATTTTTCCTGCAGTTGGAAAGGAGAGGGTTGAATCCATTTCCCGGACATCAACTTAATTTGAACTTTTAAAATAAGATAAACACATAGATTCGAAATACTAATGAGTGTAAAAAATGCGAATAAATAATAAGAAGACTGTGTCATACGTGGTGTGCTGCAGCACTTGTAAGAATAAATCGAATAAAACAAAACAAATCAAATATGGTATTATTTCATTTATACTGATTAACAATTGTTTTTAAAAACACGTCAAACAAAGGCAACTCACACTCATGAATTCACGCGGATTTACAATCATCATTTTTTTTTACAAGCAATCTGTACACATTAATAATTAATACTAAGCAATTTTGTTATTGTGAAAATCATGTTAATTCATTAAATTCTTAGAGGAATTTTGATAGTACTGGAAAAGAAAAGTCTACTCAAATCATAAGTTCACAAACCCCCCCCCCCCAAAAAAAACAAAAAAAAAACAAAAAAAAAAAAGAGATGCAAAAGGATACACGGATCGAAACATAGAAAACCCCTAGTGTATTTTGCTATTTATGACAGTAAAGAGAAGAAAGTCAGTGGTCAGCTTGTAATCTGTTTACTTTGACTTCATGAACTCAAATGATTTATACTAATCGTGGATTTATAATCGCTTCACACGCATAGGGACTGAGATCCATTCAAACTATTTTTTTTCTGACCACCTCTGTCCACTGGGTAGTCGGGTCTGTAAGATCCGGCGGAAAGTTCTTTGCGATAGACAGACTGGCATCCTATCCATAGAGTAGCAAGCATTTGCTATTGTCCGTTTCACGCTACAATAACTGGATCAACTCCAGCACTATGGCCCTAATGGCTATGAATGATTAAAAAAAAAAAAAAACAGCTTTATAAAGGAAATGATAACAAGAAATGAAAAGAGCAGAGAAATTCCAGAAGACAATGGAGAATAAAAACTTTTTCAGTGATGAGGTGTGGAACCCTTGACCTGAGTGGTATGACATCCTTCTTCTTTAAGAAGTTAATTGACTTCGAATCACAAGATGTGCCAAAACAGTCGCCATCTTCTCTCCTTGTGGTAAATCAAAATACAGACTTACCACATGACAGGCATCTGAATTTCGAATAAAAAATCTGCATCAGCCAAAAAAATCAAAATGATTTCAGCCCTTATTTATAATTAAAATGTCACTTTTAAATGCTTTAGTAGATATGAGGTGTAGTGTGGTTCTGACTTGTGATAGATTCATTTCTGTCACGTGTCAAACAGACATGTTTTGTTTTGTTTGTTTTAGAGTTTTACGGTACTTGCAAAATATCAAGGTCATATCAGCGCCAGTAAAAAGGAAGAAAATAGGATAGTAAAATGTTCTAGAATTACAATTAAAGCCCCCAAAAAAGAAAGACAAAGGGGAATTAGTTCAAATAGGGAACAGATGGTGATTCCAAGAGCACTTTATCAGTGTACTTAGTTTGATATCACCTAAAAAGGTCTCATCCAGACACAAGCACAGGTCCCCACTAAGAGGTTTGTTTTGTTTGTTTTTAAGGGTTTTACGGCGCTTGCAACACATTAAGGTCATATCAGCGCCAGTAAAAAGGAAGAAAATGGGATAGTAAAAAGTTCTAGAATTACAATTAAAGCACAAAAGAAAAGGTAAGACAAAGGGGAACTGGTTCAAATAGGGAACAGATGTAGATTCCAAGAGCACACCGTCAAAGTACGTTTGAGATCACCTAAAAGTCTCATCCAGACACAAGCACAGGTCCCAACTGAGAGGCATACACTCAAATGTTTACCAATCATATAATATAATATGTAAACTAAACATAATACAATGCATAACAGAGAGATGATTTACAAGGAAAAAAATATCATCTCCCAAAACTATAACTATACATTCGACTGTTTCCCTCCCAGCCAAGGAACTCCGGCAAGGATCAGGACAAAACTAAGTAATCTCATTCCAAGACAATGGCAGGTAACAATTGGAAAACGGGTTTGGGGGGATAGAAGACACAGAATGTACCTCCCTGCCCACTATGGGAGGTCAGGATCCCCACCCAGCCCACTAAGAGGAATACACTCCATTTTTTTCAATTCATATATTATATAATATGTAAAACAAAAAATAAACACAATGCCTAACAGACTTACAAGACAAAAAACATCATCTTCCAAAACTCTAACAAAATATATGACTGTTTCCCTCCCAGCCAGGGCCAGGACAATACCAAGTAATCTCATTCCAAGACAAAGACAATAAACACGTTGAAAAACAGATACAGGGGGATAGAAGACTCAGGAAGTGCCTCCTTGCCCACTATGGAAGGTCAGGAACCCAATCCAGTTTATGATGGTGTGCCGAAAAGTCGTATTTCGTAACATTTACCACTATCTCAAAACCAAAGGATTCATCTGTTTCCATAAATAATCTGGATTATGACCCTCTTTCCAAGTGTTTCACAACAGAAAGACAGTGGTCAACTTGAATATGTATACAATTTATGAGATTTGTATTTTGACTTTGCGCTTAAAAAACCCCCAAAAATTTGCTTCTGCGATTCAGATGAGGACATATTTCTCAGCAATCAAGAGTTTAAAAAAAAAACAAAAAAAATAAAACTATTTTCTTCATCGAGAGCAGCATTAATATAATGTGCAAAGATTAATGACCCAAAATAAAAAAAAAATAAAAATTTAAATTTGTATGTAAAATAATCAAAAAACCAATTCATTAAAACTTGACAAAAAATAAACAAACAAAAAATTAAAAAACCAAAAAAAACAAACAAGTCAACTTAACTTATTTAAGAACAAAAATACAAAAAGAAAATAAATAATTCGAAACAACAACAAACAGCAACCAAAACAAACCACAAACAAGCAGAGAGCAGATGAAAAGAGGATACGTTAAAGATGTTAAAAATTAGATAAATGTATTTGTTGCAAAAAAAAAAAAAAAAAAAGAAAATAAAAATAAATGAAAATGCAATTTATTCATTTATCAATAGAGTAGTCAGTGTTTAGTTCATGGAATGACAGATATGAAAGCAATTGATAAATACTATAATATATTCATAAATAACATTCGTTAAGTTTCTCTTACAGGTCACATTTTGGTAGCGCTGTACAATATATTGTAAAACAAACAAAAAAAGAAAACAAACTTTAGATGTGTAAAGTAAAAAAGACTATTAGAATTGGACTAGAAAAACTGATATGAAAGCCACAGACGATTAAGTTGAAATGCAAAGCATTAAATTCTAATGCAGTGTAAAACTGACTTTGACTGGCAACGCACTGATTGTTAGGTTTTTATTAACCATACTCACAGCACATGTTGGCAACTGTTAAACATCTAAATAACGTTAAAGATATTATATTTATATCATAAGGGAGAGAACCCCCCCCCCCCCCCCCCCCCAACAAACTGATTTCCCAACAAAACATGTCGATATAAAGCCTTATCCTTAGGGAATACTGAAAAAAACAAAAACAATTAAAACAGGAGTCACTCAACTAAATTTTAAGCAAGCCACTTCTTCAGTTTTTGGGTTATGGAAAGTTATGACAAAAAAACAAAACAAAAACAACCTTCAGCTTTTGGATTATGAAAAGTTACGACAAAATAACAACCTTTAGATTTTGTATAGAAAGTTAGGACAAAAACCAACCTGTCAGGAAAAAAGCCCAACCAACAATTATCCCAATAATTAACCAAGTAAAAAGATGATTTACAGGAGAAGAAAATATTTCACTAAAATAAACATTGAACGATCTCCCACTGCTGTGTGAAACAAAATAGATCTCGTTCCAGAATTGAATAAACATGACGCCACATGGGAAGGACATTATAAGATGCCGAATGAGGACTTGCTATGAATCCATAAATCAGATGAGCTAGAATCGCAACTACATGTAGTTTCAAACAAGTTATTAAACCCTTATGAAATCATGTCTAAAATTTGATTGTTTTAATCGAATAAAATTTTGCAACAATAAGCTTTGATAATCATAAAGATCATCACAGCTGATTCTAACTTATTTCATCCCTCTGTCCCCCCCCCCCCCCCCCCCCCACCCTTTTCCTGTCCCAAGACAATCATCAAATATAAAACAATAATATAGAAAAAAATATACTTAAGTGGTGAAGAAAAAGAATAAATAAACATGAATCAAAATGAAATGATATTATCACATCACATGACTAGAAATATAGTGATCTGAAAATAGAAATATGACCTGAATACCGAAAATAAAAAATAAAATAAAACCAGGTCAACTGACTTCAAAAACTTTTATGCCAAATCAATAAATGCCAAAATCACAAAACAACAATTTCATAAAATTACCCTCAACATAGAGAAGTACAATTTTTTAAAAAGTCGTATAGAAAATAAAGCTTGTTCCAATATTTTGAAAAAGGTAAGGGTCATCATTCATATAACTTGTGTAAAAATAATATATTGTAAGAGAAAATGTATAATGATATAATCGTGATCAAGGTACAAGTATTGACAATCAAGAAGCTTCTTCGTTTGGAAAAATAAAAAACATTACATTATTTCGTGTCAATTGTGAATCTTTTTAATCATAAAACCTGGATGTACATAATTTATTATTTTCAAAGGTTCTAGAAGTTTCTAGAAGAAAATGAATATACCATAATATTCAATGCCATATATATTCCTTCAAAAAAGGTACATTATGGACCCAAACATTTTGTGAGGAACCATGCATTTTTTTTTATGAATGTGAATGGAATAAATATAAGATTGAAATACGCGAATGAATTTATCGATTCTATGCCGATTGTCAAGGTTTTAAATCTTAAATATCAGCTTTACCATTAGCTGTTCTCTGCTCCTCTTTAGATTGAGGTCGACTTTAAAATGCTAATGTCACGGATTGATTAAAACCTTTAAAGGAACCAGCAAAAAACCACTGGACATCAATGTAAACTTGAGTAAAAAGACAAAGAAAAAAAAAGTTTAAAAAAAACAAAAAACACTTGGGGTAAAACAGGTCTGAATGGATTCCATTCCTAAAATTCACATAAAAGGTAGACAACTAAGAAAAGAAAATAAGTCCCTGATACAAGAGCACCGTCAAACCTGCCTTTGCACTTCCTGTGAATTGAAAATTGTGTAAACAGTACAGTATCCTACAGTAAGGTTTAATTTTTAAAGACAATCTGTTTAGGTCAAACAAACACGTTTTCTCAACAGCAGCCCGAAAAACAAAAAAAATAGAAAAAGAAACCCTAAGCAATAATTTAAAAAAAATAAAAAATTAATGCTTGTCTACAACGCATGACGCTATCGTCTAAAAGAGTTAAGAAGGGACTTTGGTGAGTCACTGATCTCTTATAAAATTTTCGAATCCTTTAAAATATAATTTGCAAACGAATGTCAAAAAATCAGCAAAGAGTCTCTTAATTGACAAGATATTGTTTTTTATCTTTCTTTTAAAGACTGCTTAGCAATACTCCGTCTAAAAATCTAGAAAAACATTTTTTAGAAAGAAATGACAGGTCATCATCATGCTTCTGGGACTTTAAAAAAAATATCTGGACAATGAATATTTTTTAAAATCCAAAAAAAATAAAAATCGGACCAGACTGAAACAGAATTGAAAATAAGATAACAAGCATTTCATGTTTTGTAATGTGCATTTCATAGCAGAAATAAAACAAACCGGCAGTTTTCACAGCAACAAAAATTTCATTTAGGAAAGAAATTTAAATATCAGTTGAGAGAGAGAGAGAGAGAGAGAGAGAGAGAGAGAGAGAGAGAGAGAGAGAGAGAGAGAGAGAGAGAGAGAGAGAGAGAGATGTTTTGTTTGTTTTTAAGGGTTTTACGGCGCTTGCAACACATTTAGGTTATATCAGCGCCAGTAAAAAGGAAGAAATGGGATAGTAAAAAGTTCTAGAATTACAATTAAAGCACCCAAGAAAAAGTAAGACAAAGGGGAACTGAGAACAAATAGGGATCAGATGTAGATTCCAAGAGCATACCACCAATGTACTTAGTTTGAGATCACCTATAAGTCTCATCCGGACACAAGCACAAAATCCAACAGAGAGGAATACACTCAAATGGTTACATTATACACTAAAAATAACAAATTAATATAATAATACATAACAGAGAGATGATTTACAAGGAAAAAAATATCATCTCTCAAAACAATAACTATGCATTTGACTGTTTCCCTCCCAGCCAAGACTCCAACCTGGGCCAGAACAAAACCAAGTAACCTCATTCCAAGACAAAGACAGAAAGCATGTTGGACAACAGATATAAGGGGATAGAAGACAGTATGGACCTCCCTGCCCGCTATGGGAGGTCAGGATCCCCACCCAGAGAGAGAGAGAGAGAGAGTCTCAGAGAGAGAGAGAGAGAGAAAAAAGAGAGAGAAAGAAAAAGAGCATTTTTAGGTATGAATAAGAATAAAAATTATCATTGACATAAATATATTTACAAGAAGGTATTGTTACAAAAATAAAAAGGCAGGGGAATCCAAGGCAGAAACACTAAATCTTTTGAATTGCATCATTCTTACTGGATGTGTGCTTCTGTCATTTTTTTTGCACACAACAACTGTGCTACAGCCATTCTATTCATTCTAATATCGACCATAGTAGTTACAGTATAAGACTGAAATACACACAATTAAAAAAAAATAAAAATACATATATAAATAAATAGTATCAAGCATGGCAATTATGTAAAGATTTAAAAAAAAAAAAAAGAGCATGTGAAAGAATTATAGTTAGCATCATACAAATAATTTTATAAGAAAATAAATGTTGAGCAAGTTGCCTTTCTTAAATTCACATATTTGCACAACGATAGTCAAATATGCACTTTTTCCTTAGGAGATGAGAGAGAAATCCACAACTGAAATTCTGAGTAACTTTAATAAGCAGGGATGATAACTCAGGAGGCAAAAATTACTGAAATTTTACATTAAACAAATTGACCAACCCCTTTCTGACTGCTGAACTCCAGAACAAAGATAGCGCTGAACTCCAGTAAAAAGACATTATGACCTTACTTTTTCCCCGATTAGCAGATGATGGGAAAATATACTGAGGGCTTATAACATACTGAAATCCGTAAATATACGGAATATTGGCAACCTTGAATAAGACTTGAGATTTAAGGCGTGTAGAGGTTTCAAGTTCAGTTTTTTAAAGGTGTATTAGATGACATTATTATGAAAGAAAAAAAATAATTCTTCATCATGGAATTAAAGAGATTTAGAATTTGATAATACATCAATTAAAACCTGTCATGTCCAGCAATATTTAAGCTAGGGAGGAAAAAATTAAATCATTATAATGCTTTTAAAAAAAGAATTGATATACAGTCCGCTCCGATTAATCACACACATAAAAATCTCTCATTATCAACTTAAACGAGAAACTGTATTTTATTTTTTTAAAAAGATTAATTTCTCTTAAAACTCGAATCACTATAAACAGTACACTTTTTCTGTACAATCTTAACATCTGGGATGAATAAAACACCCAACTCATTTAAAACACAGCGGCTAACTTTTCAAAGAGCTAAAACAGGATATTGAAACATACAATACCATCATGACTCAAAACAACAGTGTATTTAGGTTATTATATGATACAATCTAGATTTAGAGCTTTTTGTGTTCCTCGTTTTAATTTGCTAATCAAAACAATCTAATACTGGGTCATTTCCATACAGTTTTATTTTATCAGTTTTTTTAAATTTTCTACTTGCCAAATCGGGATAGCCCAGATTCTATCATGATAATTGCCCACTATGTTCAAACATCAACCAGAATAAAAGTATAACATCTGGTGTTCTCATCATTTGACAACCACCATTACTCAACTTCATTTCCTAAAGGGCATACACCATTCAGCTCAATGTAACTACATTACTTGTCCGACTGTGCATCGGCTGTTTTGCAACACTCTGGCAGACCACAATGTTAAAGGAAAATAAATATTAAAAAGATACAAAGATTGGATATCACCTGATTGGTTTCTTCATGCAGCCCTGTCACAACTCAAAACTAAGTATTACTCTGTTTGCTTGCTTATCTTGTTCCTCTGACTGTGATCTGTGGTTATGACAAACCAGTAAATACATTGATCAATCCTAGATACTTCCTCTACCTGAATGCAATCATCCATACTTAAATTCAGTGCAAGAGTGGAGACAACGATTCACCCATAACATGCAGTTTCTTTAGTAAATGTTTGAAAATAGATATCTCAAGGAGCAGTTAAGTAACAATCTGCATTTTTAATTTTAAAAAAACCTATTTGGAGACAATTTTTTGTGTGAATCACGATAACAAAATGGCATCTTACAAATTCATTCAGTATATCTGCTTTAAAATGATTTATTCATTTCGATTCCTGTGGATGTGCTAATTAAGAGGAGTAAACTGTATAATCACACTTGAAATAGCAACTTATATATAATCAGCATAGCCATCTTAATTGGAAGACTGAACTTCTACGATCGGTTTCCATAAATGGTACTACAGATATTTAACCAGATATGCTAAAACTGTTTTAAAAAAAAGAAAAAAGCATTTGTGTTTTACCCCTGCAATCAGTTTTAGAATAAAGTATTTGAATTTAAGTCTAAACACATTTATAAATTTCGCTATAAGATCATACCTAAAAATATCATTTGAAAAAGAAAACAAAAACAGCAAGCATTTGGGAATGTGCTTTGAAATTTTTATGACAAGAAAAGTTGTTTTATTTTTGTTCTATAAAAGAAATCAAATTACAGAGGCATTTAAAATTAAAAAGAAGTCAAATACTTGTCTCTTAAGGAGTTCCAGCGACACCACATTGTTAATCGTACCAAAGAAAAACTCCAAGACTTTTGGTGATCGCTCTTTTGAAATTTTTGGCACAAAAGTCTGGAACGCTCTGCCCAGGCAGATCAGAGAAAAGCAAACACTGGAAATATTCAAAATCCATCTTAAAACATTCTTATTCGAAAATTACTGTTACTCATAGGTCATATTTGATAATCATGTAATCTGTGTCATGTTAATTATGTTGTGTTGTATAATTCTATTGTGATTGATTGGATAGTATTTTTATTTTAAAACGCTTTGAGATGCAATTGCATAGAAGATGCTATACCAGAGTACATTATCATTACCATCATTATTATTATTTATTTACCTAAAATTAAGAATGCATTCATCTGAACTTCACTTGACAGGTTATCAGTATCAGTGCCTTCTATATACTTCTATTCTTTCATAAGATTTTAAACACACTTTTTCCTTTATATGAACAGTTTAAAATACAAAATATCGTTAAATAATCAGTTTAAAAATACTGGTTGCCACCTACCTAAGGCTTGAATAAATATATATATATATAATGATTGCCCTTAAAGTTAAGTCCCGATAAATGCCAAAAAAAATAATAATACCAGGCCAATTGTACTCATACTCATAGTGAAATACACCCTTCTCTATTTGCTGAAATAAATTGCTTTACATAAATATGGGATAATTTCCATCAAAATTAAAAACTGCCACAAACCGAGTATAAATGCATTGTAGCTTAATATTAGACGTTAACTTATTATAACTTTTCTACAAGTTAAAAATAACCAATCCTTCATCATTTAAGTAACTGTTTAACTAATAAAACAAATTTTATAAAGTTATGCCAGCATGTGTATTGTAAAAACCAAATTCCTCAATTTAATTTTATTCCATTCTATTCCCCAAATTTCTCGTTCCAAAAAGGAACAATGTAAGGAACTTTGGATAATTACACATCGTCTGGTTTCAGTCAGAAACCAAGAGGTTTTGCTTTGTTTTTAAGGGTTTTACGGCGCTTGCAACACATTTAGGTCATATCAGCACCAATAAAAAGGAAGAAAATTGGATAGTAAACACAGTCTAGATGTATAATTAAAAGGACTTGAGGAAAAAGTAAGACGAGAGGGAATGGTTCAAATAGGGAACAGATGCAGATTCCAAGAGCACACTATCAGTGTACTCAGTCTGAGATAACCTAAAAGTCTCACCTAGACACCAGCACAAGTCCCCATTAAATGGAATACACTCGGATGTTTACAAATCTTATGTCAAGAATTAAAAAAAAACATAACATAACTGAGAGATGATTTACAAGGAAAAAAAATATCATCTGCCAAAACTATAACCATACATTAAACTGTTTCCCTCTCAGCCATTCTCATGTACTCTCATTCCAAGACAAAGACAGAAAGCAATTGGAAAACAGATAAAGGGGATAGAAGACACAGCAAGTACCTCTCTGCCCACTATGGGAGGTAAGGAACCCCACCCAGAAACCAAGAGATGGTATTACTTGTGAACTTTTTGTATATAACAATAATCATAATAATCAATAATCATAATAATAAAAAGTAGTTTGTAAATTCATATTTCCAGACTTGATATCACAGTATGGTACATTTTCTAAATCCATGATGAGTATGCGGTTTC
Organism: Berghia stephanieae; assembly: GCF_034508935.2. Taxonomy (NCBI): domain Eukaryota; kingdom Metazoa; phylum Mollusca; class Gastropoda; order Nudibranchia; family Aeolidiidae; genus Berghia; species Berghia stephanieae. The sequence goes on from NC_088362.1 coordinate 55,763,334, forward strand.
ACTGGGGCTCTCTCTGCAGCTTGAAAATTTCTACAAAAAAAAAAAAAACCAAAGCAAAATGAAAATAACATTGGTCAAAAGTTATAGGAGAATAGTGATTTTTAAAAAAATGTAAGTAAACTTGAACTAATAATAACAATCTTCATTATTTTGACAAAACTATTTAAGACGCCATGAATAGAAAAATCTCTCTGAAAAAAAACAAAAAAAACTTTTAAGTGAAGAGTAATCAAAACAATTTTTATATATATATATATATATATATATATATATATATATATATATATATATATATATATATATATATATATATATATATATATACAGTAGAACATGAAAGTAACGTACTCGGAAATAGCGAGTAAAATCTAAATCCCCGTTTTTTTTCTTATTTGAGTCAATAAAATTAGCATGAAAGTAGCGAGTATGAAAAAGAGGTCAACTCGGAAATAACGAGCATTTCCTGCCCCAGCCTAGGACTTCGAACGAAGTAAAGCAAAACAACAGACAAGGGCGATTTAAATATTTTTAGCCGAGCTTCTTTCCTTTTTTTTATTTTTCGTTACGAGTAACATTACATAGAAGTAGTAGCCTAGTCTGTAGTAGTACATAGTAGGGGAAACACATTTGGGTGTGTGTGTTTGTGTGCGTGTGTGTGTGTATTGGGGGTGGGGGTCAATTATTCACCCAATGTGGTGCCACGCGACACGCGAGGTAAGCACTGGCAGCCAAGATGTCAACACTTAGCAGTATCGGTCACCGAGTAGCATTCGTCAACGAACGACACGATCAGCGAGAGAGGGGAGCGTGGAACCATCATTTTCAGTGGGTCAGTGATTGAGTGATGCGCTTGCTTACCTCATCAAACATGCCTAGTGCATACAAACACTCGCGCACACACACACACACGAAATCTTGATGGAAATGGAAGGGGTGGATCAACTTCAACCTGTGGCAGTGACTTCTTATATATACTATCAGTAGACAATGACCTGTGGCCATCATTACGTAGTTAACGAAGGCCATATTCAACCCCGCCCCCACCCCCACTTTATCCACACACAGTCATTTGCACACACGCACACCCACACACATTGTCTTTCCATATTTTTGTACGGCCGAGTGACCTTTCCTGGCAACTCGGGAATAGCGAGAACTCGGAAATAGCGAGTAATCAGGAGTGGACCCGTCGAACTCGCTATTTCCGAGTTCTACTGTATATATATATATATATATATATATATATATTTTTTTTTAATAATAATAAGTAAGGACACTCACATTTTTCTGTTGATACAATTGTTTCAATATAGTCAGTCGACAATTATCCATAGTGTACTTTTTCTTTCGAACTCAATTAAAGGAAAAGTACACTACGGATTATTGTCAACTAACGATATAGAAGCCCCTGGAAACAATTGTATCGACAGAAAAATGTAAGTGTCATTACATACTTTATATGCTCTAACCAACATTATTGAGCACTATCGTAGCTACAAGTACCCACCAACACTCATAAATATATAAATATATAAATAACAATAACACAAAATAATATTCCCAAGATCTGAAAATGCAGAGAGTTCCATCACCCTAGTGGTCAACAATGATCTCATATTCGACTCAATTGAAAAATCATATATCTATATATATATAGTTTTAGAGGAGAAAAACATAATTGTATCATAAGGTATAATATATTATTTTGTTTACCTGACAATCCTGACTAGTTCATAAAAAGATTGGTCTACATTCAACCTGTGCTTGGCACTGGCTTCTATATAGTGAATCTTTAGACCGTTGGCTAGCTCTTGGCCCTCTGCTGCGGACACCTAGTGGAAATTTAAAACATACACTGAATAAAAACAAAATGTCTTTTTTTGTTGATTTTCTTTTTTGGACAAAGTATAAAGGCTAAACTCAACGAGATCTGAAAAAGCCAGAAGACCTTTCATTCAAAACTCAAGTTGTATAAGTCACTTGTTCTCCAGCCTGGTTTCCCCGAACTCATTTGAATGTCCCTAATTTTTTTCCTTATTATCCTTTGTTATCATTCCTCAAACTTAATTAACCCTGCCAACATAACTTTAAAAAAATAATTCATGTAAGGGTTTTTTAATGGGCTCATTGATTTCGACCACTGATGATTTACTGTCACTTTTGCAGTAACGTTTGTGTGTATCGCTGTTTTGCATAAGCCGACACTTTCAGCTTGTTCTTATCACTTCGCGTTTAATTCTAATTCCAATAAAACATGCCACGATTTGCTAGTGGTTGGAGCTATGTTGGTAAATGAATGTTGTTACACAACCCCCCCCCCCCCCCCACAACACATACCAACTCCTTGTAACATGTCATGTGTAAAGTAAATAAATATTCAAGTTCCCCTTATTCATCCTCAAGTGGGAATTTGTCTCAGGGTCTCATATACAAACACATATAAACGACCTTTTGGCACAGCCTCATAAACAAATACATATCAACGACTTTTTGGCACAGCCTCATATACAAACACATATAAACGACCTTTTGGCACAGCCTCATATACAAACACATAAAAGTATAAAGCTCTTACCACTCTTTGCGAGTCTAAATCGGACTTGTTGGCAACTAGAAGCATCGGGAATTCATCTCTGTCTTTGACCCTCAGTATCTGTCTGTGGAACTTGAACACTTCCTCAAAACTGGTCAAGAGAATGAAACAGAAGATGCATTATTGTAATATGGAAAAGTGATTAATGAGGTATCAGGATTTTTTGGGGTTTTTTTTAATGGTTTCACAGTGCTTGTGACACATTTAGGTCATTTCAGAGCCAGTAAAGAAGTAAATTGGATAGTCAAAAAAAATATTTAAAAAGCCTCTGGCGGTTGCGAGTTTATATTTCCATTTATTACACAAGCAATTATAAGCAATTTTCACTGAATAATTGTCAATGTCCTTGAGAATCTAAAATAAAAAAAAATAAATAAAATTTACATGAATGTTAAAAAGACAGGGACTAAATAAGTGGTCATGAGTTAAGAGCTTTGCTGTCATGAATTGATGGATTTAAGACAGTTCTTGAAACATATATCACACTTTTACTATCAGAGTGCCAAGAGTCCCATGAGTGAGAATACTTAAGCTATAAAGATATCCATTATTGCTAGTACTATTACAAACAATGACCCCATTACAATTACAGAAAGACAGAAAAAAAGGTCCTTCAGAGCAGTAAGACCCATGGAGCCGGAGTTTATCCAGGATTCTATAGCGTGAAATGGACAATAGCAATTGCTTGCTACCCTTCGGATAGGACACTAGTCTATCGCAAAGTACTTTCCACCAGATCTAACAGAAAGAATCTCAACTACACCCTGGATGGATCTTGGTCCCTTTTGCTTGTGAACCTAGAGCTCTATCAACTGACCTATCAGGAACCCCCATAAAGAGAGAAGTCAAGTATAAAACGGGTGAGTAGCACACTACACTCTCTATTGAGAAACGGACATATTCCAGTCAGTCCCCCCCCCCCCCCCCTGACAAGACTTTTTAATTTGTTGTCATCTAAATAAAGAACACACAATTTTCGTCAAATATAATAGTATAAAATCTAAAATGCTATTTCAAAGGTACAAAACATTTCCATGTGCACCTTTTAAAGTATCTGTAACTATTTCATTAGTATAAAGTTATCATTATTTTCATCATTATTATTATTAATAATATTATCATCATCATCACCATCTTTTATCACTATTGCTATTATTATTATTTTAAAAGTAATATTATAATATTATAATGACCACATTATAATTTTAGTATTGAGTGGTCGAATACACAATGTAAATCATCACACTGTGCGCACTATCAAGTACTGTACCCCATAAAAATTGTGTTTCCTTTGGGCTCCAGTTAGACATTTTACTTTATTGTATCAAAATTAAGAATGTGCCTTTTCTGGACTTTGTTGCAACAACAGTATTTATACATGATCAAGTCATGACGTGTATTGTCAAATTAAGCCATTAAAAGTAAAAGGTAAGGACACTATAGGATAACAAAGGATGCAATTTGAACCTCTTGAGTGTGTGTGAGAGAGCAAGAATCAAATTACCTGCTTCTATCAATGACTGAATACACCAATAAAAATCCTTCACCAGATCGCATGTACTGCTCTCTCATTGCACTAAATTCTTCTTGGCCGGCTGTGTCCAAAACTGAAATTGAAAACAAAAACAGCAAAAACTATAGCATAAACTGGTTTCTCATCATGAAACAATAATTTCAACCATGGAATGGTTTGTTTGTTTTAATGAACTTGGCGGTTCAAGTCTGGTTTATATGTCACAGGAAAACTGAATGATTGACTATTTAGTGCGTCTGATATTAGAAAACTCAGAAGAGATGTAGCGATAGTAATGAAGTGGTGAGAGTGATGTTCTGTAATGGCTGTAGAAGTGATAACGTTTTGATAACTTTAATCAATGTTTTACAAATTGCACTAAACCACAAATAGCTTACAGATCTCATGGAAATAAATGTTACAATGATTAAAGTTTTAGATACAGTTTACAACTCAAATGTAAAGTAATCAAATGAAAACATCACATACGTCAATAAAAATTGAAAATCGTGGTTTCTGAGGGAAAAGCGGTTCCATCCAGACAGAGGGCACAGAGTGCTGCTCAAAATTTCTTGCCAAGAACATTATTTTCATTGTTACCATCAATATAAATATAATATATAGTATAATGGAAAAGAAGTGAAAATTGTTTGTTGTGGTGGTCGGAATTGATGATGTGTTGTAGTGGTAGAAATGGTAGTAGTTGTAGTTATAGTTATGATGATGATGTGGTGTTGGTGGTTTTAGTGATGGTTGTAATATTAGCGATGATGATGATGTGGTGGAGGTGACTGCAGTGGTTGTAGTAATGATGAAATTCTTGGTGGTTGTACTGGTAGTAGTAGAGATGGTGATGTGATGGTAGTGGCAATGGGTTATTGGTTTCAGAAGAAGATGTGGTGTTGGTTGTAGTAGTGATGATGATGCAATGGTGGTAGTTGTATACTGGAAATGGAAACAGTAGGAAATTCCCACCTATGATAAGAACAAGTGTTACTTACTGTCTAATCTGGCTACATGATCGTCTATGACACACTGCTTGGTGTAGGAGTCTTCAATTGTAGGATCATAATCCGTCACAAAGTAAGACTGTTAATGAAAAATTTATATTTTCACAACTTAACAGAAGCAGAAATAAACAAACAAATATGTATGATTTAGGAAACTGCCTAACTTACTTATCTGCACTGCATTATCAAAAACAATAGGGCATGCAATAACTTAAAACAGATATAAACAAAGAAATATATAAATAATAATCGCAGTGGCTATTTGTACAGTACCGTAAAGATGGTTCTCGGGGCTATTTTTACAGTCCCGTAAAGATGGTTTTCGGGGCTATTTTTACAGTCCCATCCTAGAAAGAGGAGCTACGACGCGTTAGCTCTCCTCTTTCTAGGGTCCCGTAAAGACGGTTCTGGTGGCTATTTTTACGGCATTGCGGTAATAGATTTATAAAAAGTAACAGATTGGCTGAGTAGACGCCATTAGCTCCAAAACTCTCACTCACTTCGTTCAGGTGCGGCTAGTTAGCAGCCTCTCTCTCTCTCTCTCCCGGTCTTTCTACATTCTTTCTTTGTTTCTCTCTCTCTCTCACTCTTTCTTTCATTCTTTCTTATCCCTTTCTTTCTTTCTTTCCCAATCTCTTTCTTTTTCTATCTCTCTCTCTCTCTCTCTCTCTCTCTCTCTCTCTCTCCCTCTCTTTTTCCGTTCTCTTTTTCTCTATCTCTTTCCCTAGTGGTACCTCAAAGCCGAGGCAGAGGGGTTTGACCCAGGGCAACCACAACCTTGGTCTGACCACAAGGTAGCAGCCTCTTATGGTTCACACTATTATGTTATGACGATCGACCCAATCAGCAAAGTCCGGTCCGCATTCGTGCATCGTCGCAAACCCGCCTGGTAGCATCGTCACAACACACCTTTCGACTAGATGCTCTGCCATCTCGGGTTCTTGCCCACAGCGTGGACATATTGGACAGGAAGTTAGACCCCACCGATGTAACGTACTGACTTGCTGTTAGGCAGCTCCTCGACCGAAGCCGATTCGCAGCTACCCAGTGTCTCCTCTTACTGGTATCAAAGCCTGGCAACTTCTCACCAAGCTTAGAGGAGTGTAGGTCCCCGCCCCCACGATGGATTGAATTCGTCCAAACCGATATTTAAGCCTGAGGTGTTTCGCAATGTGCATCTTTACCATGGACATCCACATGGGGGGGGGGGGGTTCTAAAATTATGGTCAATATATGTCCAATTGGTTTGTGAACGGCCTCTTTTCTGAAATTGGATTCAAACCCACTCTCACGTGAGAAGACTGCACCCTGAATGTTAGACGTCTACGTCTTTTAGTATTGTATAAACCGTTAGTACTTCCTGACCGGTTATACTGGTAAAGTATAAACAAAAGCCAACCTGTAAAGTATTATATCTTGAGGGGTGTCGACTCAAGCAGGAACTAAATATACTTTCAGTGTTTGATAATAGATCTATATTATGTATGTTTGACAGGAAAAAAAATCAAGACATACAACCTAACCTGCCCACTGATGATAGAAAACGGGCTGTTCTGTACTGTAAACATAACTTATGCCAAAAAAAAAAATAAAAATTATATGTAATAAAAATGACAGTACCGTAAAACTCGCTAAGAGAATTGACTTTACATTAATTGTTTGTTAATTTTAGTTTTAGTTTTAGATCAAGTGCCCAGAGCTTGTGTTTTACACGAGAATGAGCGCTATATAAATGTGTATTATTATTATTATTATTATTATTATTATCTAAATATGTTAAATGAAATTAATTTTGCTTTCATTCACCGCCTCTAGATCTGTACATCTAAATATCGGGAGAAATGATATGTGAAGTTTTGTGAATACTGCAAAAAGATGATAATCTATAACTATGCGGATAATTGAACAGAATCGCATCAACGCCGTAAAAATAGCCATGAGAGCCGTCTTTACGGGACTGTAAATATAGCCCCGAGAACCATCTTTACGGGACTATAAAAATAGCCCCGAGAACCATCTTTACGGGACTGTAAAAATAGCCACTGCGAATAATAATAGTAACAACAACAACAACAATAATAATAATAATAATAATAATAATAATAATAATAATACAAAAATAAAGCATCTGTCTTTATAAGTAGATGATTATAAGTTTAAGAGCAGATGGTACAATCATAAGGGTCAGTTTAATAAATAACTCTGTTACAAACTCTGTGATATTGTCAAAGATATTATTCCAGAGTTAAATTGAAGAGGAAAAAGAAGAAATTTAATTATGATTCAGCTCTTGCCTTTGGTGGAATTATTTTGTTGTTATGGCCCAATGTTTTTCTTGCTGCTAGATTTTTATGCACTCACACGTTTGTGAATACAAAACCCAGAAGTGACTGTTTCTCTGAAAAAAAACTTGACCCCTATTTCTCCCAACAGTTTCAATTCTCACGATTTTTTGGTAATTTACGAGAGTGTGTTTTTGATGAATGTGTGAGTATGTGCATTTTTAGGGTTTTCTTTTGCCGATGGTTGGACGCTCTGTCTTATATTCCAACCTTTCTATTACATTTCTATCTTGCATTTGTACTGTCCTGTCCCACACTGACTCCAGTGTTTGTACACATGAGTGTGTGTGTGTCTGTGCATTTTTTGGGAGGTTTTCTTTAGCCGATGGGAAAACCATCGATGAATGTATTTATTAGAAAGCAACAATAATTCATACAGTGCTTTGAGAGGTCAATTGCTATCTAGATTTACTATGTACTTTTGTGAAGGTGGTTGGGCGGGACCCCACAAGACTATCTCTGTTTCTTTTCTTGCTTTGTCTTCTGTTCCAACCTTTCTGTTACACTTCTATCCTGTCTTTCATTCTCTGTTCCTGTGTTGGTACTTTGGTGCTGTTATTTAGGTGTACCTCTGTTCTCTCTTCTATAGTGCAGAGCGAAGCACACAACCCAGGAGCAAGGCAAAGTCGATGCGCCATTTTGATGGAGTATTCGCGATGGTGAGACTTCCGCATTCACCCCCCCCCCCCCCAACTCAAGCATGACTCTTAGATAAAATGTAATTGTCAACAAAAAATTCCTAAAAATTCTTGACGATTCTGCGAGAATTCCCTGTCTCCTCTATTTGAGCATTTACTTTTAACATCAATGTTGTGTCCATAACCCATAAGCGCTGCAAGTGCAGAGTAATAAATTAGCCAGCACACGAATCTGACTAGCCAATATAAATCCGAATAACCAAGGGAGGCCACTCCAGCATTCTGAGAAATAGAGTTCAAGTTTATTTCCCCGAGTGTTCAGAGACATTGAGTCAGCCATAAAAAAGCCTAATATTGTGAACCTTAGTGCCCTAGCCCTAATTTGGACTATTGATTGATGAACTTTTAGACAGTTTGCCAGCTGTCGTCAGTCAAAGTTCAATTTCAAAGCCAAATTTTGTTTTCATTCGACTCTCGACTTGACATCTTTAGAGTCAAAGAGAGAATATAAATTATAAAACAGGAAGGCAAGAGCTGAGAAAACTGGTCGGCTGAAAAGGACAAGAAGAGTAAAACACACACCATCGCGACAGTTAATTACATTTACATGACAAAGAGTGGTCACTAATGAACTGTCTGTGACCACTGTGGCGTCAATTTTCCTGTTCAAAGCCACAATCCAAGTACGGTGATGGACAAAGCTTGATGATGATGAACATTTTACTTGAAATTGAAAATGAAAGTTGAAAGTATTGAAAGTGAGAAGAAAGGTTCTCAAATCATGATCCGAAAACCAAACTATTTCTCAGCAGTGTGTTTAACGATTACGCAATAATAACCATGAAGTATGAAGAAATGATAAGAGACTGTGATTGACTAACGCTTGCCCTATATGAAGAGTCTTGAACTTGAAGTTGAAGTGATGGACTGAGACTGACGGTTCTCACTCCCACGTCTCTCGTTTGAGACAATACGGCACGGTGACGATAGAACAAAAATAAAGATACTCACCTGAATAAATTGAATTGTCAAGGCACTTTTACCTACTCCACCTCCTCCAACAACGACTAATTTGTAACTCTGGCTAAATCCATTACCGCCGTTTGGATTTCGAGACATATTTTCGAGTAAGCACCTCAAACACATCCACCCCAAGCCAACAACAGGAAGAAAAACAATGAAAGAGGGTTGCCAGATTATTTTTCAACAAAATGCCAGGGGAAGACTCAAAAAATGCCAAAACACTCAAAGAAATGCCAAAGTCTGTTGACTCCCACCCCCACTAAGAAAACTACTCACTTTTGATAGACAATTTACTATCATATCCTGGTGGCTTGCGTGTTTTCTTTTCTTTTTCTTTTTTTTTTTTTTTTTTTTTGAATTATACTAAATTTCCTGTTGGGGTAATTATTTACCTACTGACTACTAAGTGGAGTGCTAAACCACTACACCACGGTTGGATTTTAAGAATGAAAAAGAAATGTGAAGATGTTTATTTTTACGCGTTTAGAAATAATTAAGAAAAGGTGTCATTTGAAGTATAATATACAAGAAAAGAAAATGCCAAATGAAAATGCCAAATGCCAAATGATTTTTCTAATGCCAAACGGTTTTCAAAAATGCCAGATTTTTGGAATCTGGCATTTAAAATGCCAAACTGGCAACCCTGCAATGAAAGTGAATGCTGAACGACAAAGTGATCAAAGGAGTGAATCACAAAGGAAGTGCGTCTCTGTACAATAAAAGGTTACAACGCCATCAACTTTATGGCCTCTCGCCCACTTTGCTGTGAAGGGGGCGGGGGACCACACATTTTCGATTTTTACCACCGAATACTGATAATGATAATGAACCTTAACTTAATATGTGTGTATTATTAAATCTCACATTAACAACGCCATTCTCTCATCTCGTCTTTAGTGTTTCATTCATCGTGATTTGTTGACAAAGGGGAAACTCGAAACGTCCTCATCAACTTCCTCGTTTTGTTCAGATTGAAGCTTCCATATATTTTCTATTGTTATTGGTTTTACAACATGAAGTTTTGAATTTATCGTAAATATATTAGATTCATAAACATATTTATTGATTGAATAAAATAACACAAATGCTACAACTTGAGACGAGAAACTAGGATGTAAGTGCCCTAAAATTATGTGCTGTGTGTGTGTGTGTGCGTGTGTGTGTGTGTTTGTGTGTGTAGATGTGTGTACGCGAGCGCGCTCGTCTCTAACCAAATGAATAATTATCATACTAAATAAAACAACGAAATTACCTGAACTAAGGCTTAAATACGAGTATGATTGCATTTTGAGCAATATATGGATTTATTGTTGACAAACGGGAAATTTATATATTCTAAAACAAGTGAGATTTTATAAAAAATATAGGCTATTGCACCACAATATGTGTTCAAATCGCTTCACATAAGGTCCCAAGTCATTAGGAAAAAACTTTTGGATACTATACGATGTCAGTAAGGCGCTGTTAATCACCATGCTCCATTACTCTTGAGTGCGGTGGGACAATGTGAGTCAAGAACTTGTTCTAAGGACTGAACATTGCGCCGGAATTACCTGTTTGGCATTTCCCCAGTCGTGTGTATGATGTCGGTGCTAATACCACAGTCACAATAAATTAATAGTAAATAAATAAGTATACAAATTATATATAGATAATTAGAAATAACTAGAAATGAACATTTGCAAAGCGCATTTCCACAGAGGCTATGCTTCATCCATTTCTCTAAAAAGCCACAATATATATGGGACCTTGACCTTATCTACGTGCACTTATTTGGAGGTCTGATAACTCAATTCCTTGTGGGCTCATTGTTGTAATGCAAATCTAAAATAAAAAATGCCGCAAAATATTGTCCATTACAACAATGTTAAACTAGGCCCATAAGTGGGTTCGGATGTGGAACCTGCATATATGTAAACGTCGGACAAAAGTTATTGACGACGGTATCAGTACCCAGGAAGGCACGACTGAGACTTAAAAGCTTTTGATATGCAACATTAACAATCGGAGTCATTTGGATGAAGAAGAAAACTTTGATAAGAAAACAAATAATTAAATCCTTCAAATCACATCATACAGTATGACAATGTGTTTTGGTACTTTATGAGGATAATCTGGCACTTTTGTTCAAAACAATCAGTCACTACTCTCAACTCTCGACTCTCGTCTACCAACTTTCGCTTCTTACTTCTTATAGAGCAGTAAAGTTAGGTGCCCCAAACGTAAACAAAGGTCGAGAAGCACGTGGCAAACCACATGTTCCTGTCTTGACAGCTCACGTTCCAATGTAAATAATAGAAAAAAATAACCTTTAAAATTTGGCTGTTAGGTGGCAAAAGAAACACATATTCATAAATACTCGATCATGCATCAAATAATGTCTAGATATGGATATTTTATGGAACAAAAGGTAAAATTTTCTCAAATTTATCAAAAGTTACAGTCTATCTATTTTTAGACCAGAGCAAATTATTGCGCTGGTGTGAACAAAACGAGAATTATTCGGAGCCTGATTTTCATAATAATTTAGCCTTATATTATTATTTCTGCAACTGTTAGATTTTATGTAAACATATTTTCAATACTGAAAGTGTATTGCCTACAACTCAAACTACAAAATTGGGAGACCTATATTGTGCGTAAATTATTCCGGTCCCTAACGGAAATCACTAGCAACTTGTTATTGTTTACGTTTGGGGCACCTAACTTTACTGCTCTATTATGCTTATGAAAGCCAGTGCTGGGATTACCCGCCCAAATCATTACCCGGGTATTACCCGGGTAGTGGTCGGATTACCCGGGTACCCGCGGGTACCCGTGGCAGGAGTGACTTTTTGACCAAAAATAATGTTTTTGTGAAAGGGGGGAGGGGGGGGGGGGGGGGGGGGGGCTTTTTTATTCTTTAAAATTTTTTAATGTTTTTATTCTTTAATTTTTTTTTATTCATTTATTATTTATTATTTATTACAACACATGAAACGAAAGTAAGAAACAAGGATAATTAATTACAATGAAACCAAAATAAATAAATAAATAAATAAATTTTAAAAATACCTGAGATTCCTTTAAAAGATAAGAACTAATATAGTCTTAATCTGTTGATTCCAAAATTGAATCAAATGTGTGTTAACAAATATAACAAAAAAATCAATGTAATTGAAAAATAAAAGAGGAAAATCTTTTGAAAAAAGGTCATGTGAATGTAAATATGTAAGATCAAAATTGTATTACATCCAATTATCACTGTTCGGTTTCCATTTGTTGAAGCGGGTACCCGCTACCCGTCCCTTTTACTCGAGTACCCGGTTTAACTTTATTACCCGCGAGTACCCGCGGGTACCCGGGTACCCGCCCAGCACTAATGAAAGCCTTTGGTCATTAGATTATTCTGTTTAAGTTCCACTCGGTTCTTATTGATTATTCAACCAGACTCAGTTTTTTATCCACATTTCCTTTAGCCAGAATGTCAGATGTAGAGAGAACCATTTCAAAGGACGATGATTTATTTCATTCCGTCACTATGACCGAGGAAAGGTTCGTTTCGTTTTGAGTTTGAGTCCCCAAAAAATAAGTCAAGTCGACAAAAACAACACTCTTATTACTCTTACTCTTGTGGTTTTATGTAAAAGTCTCTCCTCCTACTTACTCCCATCATATTCTTCATCTTCGTCGTCATCCTCTCCTCCTCCTACTTCATGTCCTACTCCGTTACTCCCCTTTCCTCCCCGAAATTACAACTCTACAGCCTACTGACTACTGACCGTCACTACTGATCTTCCCTGTCTTTTTCTCCCTAATAATAATAATCACCTAATCTTTTCCTTATACTCTCTCTCTCTCTCTCTCTCTCTCTCTCTCTCTCTCTCTCTCTCTCTCTCTCTCTCTCTCTCTCTCTCTCTCTCTTTCTCTCGCTCTCTTCCTCTCTCTCCCTCTCACCACACACACTCTCTCTCTCTCTCTCTCTCTCTCTCTCTCTCTCTCTCTCTCTCTCTCTCTCTCTCTCTCTCTCTCTCTGGATGGGGATTCCTACCTCCCATAGTGGGCAGGGAGGTACTTTCTGTGTCTTCCATCCCCTCTTATCTGTTTTCCAATTGCTTTCTGTCTTTGTCTTGGAGTGAGATTGCTTGGTTTTGTCCTGACCTTGGTCGGAGTCCTTGGCTGAGAGGGAAACAGTCGAATGTATAGTTAATGTTTTGGGAGATGATATTTTTTCCCTTGTAAATCATCTCTCTGTTATGTACTGTATTATGTTTTATTTACATATTATATATGATTTGTTAACATTTGAGTGTATTCCTCTTAGTGGGGACATGTGCTTGTGTCTGGATGAGACTTTTAGGTGATCTCAAACTAAGTACTTTGATGGTGTGCTCTTGGAATCTACTTCTGTTTCCTATTTGAACTAATTCCCCTTTGTCTTACCTTTTCTTGGGTACTTTAATTATAATTCTATAACTTTTTACTATCCCATTTCTTCCTTTTTACTGGCGCTGATATGACCTTAATGTGTTGCAAGCGCCGTAAAACCCTCAAAAACAAAAACAAACACTCTCTCTCTCTCTCTCTCTCTCTCTCTCTCTCTCTCTCTCTCTCTCTCTCTCTCTCTCTCTTCCCTACCCTCTCTCCCCCCCACCCCCTCTCTCTCTCTCTCCCTCTCTCTCTCCCTCCCTCCCTCCCCCCCTCCTTCTTTATTTCTATCGATTTGCCTCTTCCTCACCCATCCTCCTCTTCCTTTTCATTCCCCCGCTCTTTCCTCTCTTCCGCCCCTTCTCCTTTCCTCAGCCACTCCTCCTTGTCCTCCTCTTCCTCTTTTTTCTCTCTCCCCCCTCTCTCTCTCTCTCCCAACACCCTCCTCCTACTCCCCCATTTTCTTCTTTTTTTCAATATAGTTATTTATTTTTATCTATTATAAGCACATAATGGGCCTGGCTGGTAACCAAGAGACAGGAAGTTTTCAAGTATTCCAAATCATGTTGCCTTCTGTTAAATAGGGAGTCTTTTTTATCAGACCCCCAAATCTTAAGCTATGCCTGTTAGATAGGGACCATTTTACTAATCGATAAAGAACTCAGAAAGAAATTGTGATCTCTGTTGTTAATAAGTTTTAAGGACAAGTGAGCTGTCCAATAGTTAAAAAGCTTTTGATACAGTTACCTTGGCACCATGTTTTAAAATAGATTTTAGTATTTGACTCTTTTATTTAAAAAAAACCCATTCATTTTTTAAAGATTATAAAGTTAACATGAAATAAATGCTGACACTGACATTGTTGTGTGCTGAACAAAAACTTGGCATGGACTTTGTTTTTTTAAATTTGAGAGTAAGCGAGCAAATAAGTTTTGTGAAAAATTATGAGAAAGCCTACCCTTAAAATCGTTCAAGGGTTTTTACGAGATGACTTTCTTACACCCCCCCCCCCCAAAAAAAAAAATTTAAAAAATTGAGGCACTCCCATACACCCAAGGCATCTTTAATTTTTTTTTTTTTTTCTGTACTTAGGACCATTTTCTCATTTAAAACATGACAACCTAATTAAGAAGGGTAATGATTCCATTTTAATTTCTTATGTTTGACAGACTATATCAAAAAGGTTACGAAGAGGGTGCTCGAGTTGGGAGAGTGAAGGGATTTCAAGAAGGCTTCAAACTGGGTGCACAGAAAGGTACAGCCATAGGAGAAGAGGTACGCTGACTGTCATGCACTGCACATGTAGATCAAGATTAGTGAGCAAAAAGATGTTTGTGAAAGTAAATGGATGTGATTACTGTGGAATCTGCATAAATTCAACACTCTTAAAGTCAACAACTCTTGTCGGGCCCAGATTGTCTGTTGTTTATCTAAGTGTGTTCTATTGATAATGGATTAAAGCTAACCTTGTTTAAAGCCAATCAGTCTTTCCGGTCTGGGCACTTTTAGCTGTATCAGGATTCCACTATTGTGAAATGAATTATATCGCTTCCTTTGAATCAGTACTGTAGAAAATCACGACTAGAGAAAGAGAGAGAGAGAAACTTTGTTCTACTTTTTGACCTTTGTTGTCATATTTTGTATTTATGTCCCATGGTTTATTTGTACAAAAAAAAAAAAAAAAAAAAAGAGAGAAGAATTATGATGGTGCTTGCTGGTTGATTTTGAAAGATGAGTTTTTTTGTATTTTGTAATTCACATTCCCTTTTAACTATGTCTTTCATAGATAATTGCTATATTTCGAACAAGTACAATACTGTCTTTTCCAAACCTATGCATACATTTTTTTCCTTAAAAAAAAGCAGAAGGAAAACAAACAAAAAACTTCCAGTTTTAATGTGTATATTAGAATTCTTTTAGACTGGACAAGAATTTTTGAGAGCTTTGTAAACTATTGGTCATGAAATATATGCAATCGGTCATTAACTTTACTTTGCAAATCATTCTTCATTGAAGAAGATAGTCTTCTATTTAATTTTAATGTCACTGGAAGTTAGTTCCTGTTTGTTTTTTTTTTTACTCTTCTTCTGACATTTGTAGTGAAGGAAAGGTTTTCTGTCAATATACAACATTAAAGATGTCAATATCACACAATAGCTTCATTGAACAATTGAGTTTATTGGAGACGCTTTCTTATGTCCTCAGGTTGGCTTTTATGCTGGAGTCGCAGCTTATGTGATCAAAGTTTATCAGAATGATTCTGCAAAAGCAAGGTATTAATTAATGTCAACTGTTTCATGGTCACAGTCACGATATATACTTGTTTGAAAAGTGGGGCATTTAGAGACATATTTTAAAAAGAAATTATTGCATTTTACGACATTAGCAGGCATTTACAGACCTGCCTAGCTCTACGAAAAATTCTTAGAAAATACCATTCCAGACAACCTATATTTAGGGCTTTGGAGTATTTTTTGATCATGTTGAGGGCAAATTATAATGTGTAAAGCTATTTCTATGGTGACTTTTCTTTTTTTTTTCCCTTGGCAACTACAGATTTCTGAAATTTCAAGTAGACAGCTCTGCATTTTAGGTGAAACAGACATTAAGGCAGCAGGCATTTAGGTGACCACCACTGTATTACGATTTGAAAAAAAAAAATAATATCACATACAAAGGTTTAAGCCTTGACACAAATGATTGGCGAGTATATTGTACAATGATTTTTTGATATTTATAGTAATTAGTATGTTTGGCTACAATCAAATGAACAAAACCATTCGGCAACACAATACTCTATCTATAATAAGTTTTAAAAAATAATGTCATGCCAAGGTATTACAGTAGTGGGTTGGTGACAAAAATTTGGTTTAGTTGGGAAAGCTGTTGTTTAGTAATCAAAAGAGGCTCAAAGATAAACACCACTGCATTTTAGATATATTATGATGAAAGCCAATTAAATAGAAAAATAATTGGGGAGCTCGCACTTGTACATGCTAGAAATCTGAAAATGTATTTATAAATATAGTACCATAATGGCTAAAAGAAATCATTATAAAGAAGGCCGATTCTTTGGGTTGAACATTTCTTCTATATCTACTTTGTGTAGCACCGTATCATACACGTCTTTTCAATTTTTTTTATTGGTAAAGAATAGTGACTGATAATCTAAAGAAAGGAATGCTACTCTTTAATGAATGCTACATTGTCTATCAAAACTGAGTTGTCTCTCTTATTTCATAATCATATATTGCAATTGAAGTGACAAAAATACACGTTATACTTCTACATGTGAGTTATGTCCCTTATGTATGTCACCAGATGTAGAATATTTTTTGCAAGGCCAGCCTTAAAAAAAAACAAATTTATGTTTTTATTATATCAGTGTGCATCAAAAATGTTATATAGGGGACTTTATTCTCATTGATAAAGTGATCACAAGGGAAGAGAGAGGTATCATATCTTGGTTCAGCGTGATTAGATTGCTGGGTCTGTTAGATTTGAGGCAAAGTACTTTACAGTAGTATAGCGTTCAATTAGTGTTAGTTTAACCTTTTAGAGACCAGGGTGATCTCCTGTTCTTTTCCTTTTACTTGGTGGAGTTTTCGACCTCCCATAGTGGGCAGGAAGGTACTTGCTGTGTCTTCTATCCCCCTGTATCTGTTTTCCAATTGCTCTCTGTCTTTGTCTTGGAATGAGATAACTTCTGGCCTGATTCCGTGGCTGGGAGGGAAACAGTCGAATGTATAGTTTTCGTTTTTGGAGATGGTATTGTTTTCCTTGTAAATCATCTCTCTTATGCACATTTATGTTTTTTATTCTTAACATATGATTTGTAAACATTTGAGTGAATTCCTCTTAGTGGGGACGTGCTGGTGTCTGGTTGAGACTTTTAGGGTGATCTCAAACTAAGTACACTGATAGTGTGCTCTGGGAATCTACATCTGTTCCCTATTTGAACCATTTCCCCTTGTCTTACTTTTTCCTCAAGTCCTTTTAATTGTACATCTAGAATGTTTTTACTGCGCTGATGTGACCTTAATGTGTTGCAAGCGCCGTTAGACCCTTAAAACAAACAAACTTTCATATAGCTTTGAAAGACTTTTATTTGGTTCAGTGTATAACTTTTGATATAGGAATCAATATGTTTTCTGCAAAAATGTATGGCCTCTTTTCACTTGCCTTAAATTTTATTCTCTTCACAGATTGGTCAATCTCTGCCAGAACATTGTAACTTTGGCAAATGAATTTTGTGACATCAACCCTGGAGACGAGTTACTGACAGACAATCTGAATAAATTAAAATCTAAATTCAAACAGGTGAACATTGGAATTTTTAAATCTATGAGCTTCTAAACAAACTGACTGATTTCAATTCATGGTAGAGTCTGATATTCTCTTCGACCCTGTTGTTCACCCAGTAGTGATTTGTTAGGTTTTAGATCTAACAGAATATTCAGCCATAGACTTATTTCGTATCAAAAGTTAGTTAATGAGCTTAGTGAGCAACTGTTATTGTGTTTTAAAGCCCCATTTAATAGTGATGAACTGTTGGCTCCATACAACTTGAAAAAAAAATAAAAGGTTTGGATTAAGTCGGGGGTAAATCAGGCAAACAAAGAAATGTGAATTTTGTTTTTTAAATTAAAAAAAAAAATGGAAGATGGTGTTTTATTTTAAATTTTTTTCTTGTGAATTTTGTGTTTGTGGTGAATGCTTTTTAGTTCATCTCCATGTTCTGTTTGTTTTTGGGTTTCATATGTTATAAATATCCCCCCCCCCCCCCCACCTATTAAGGCAGTGCTCCTGTTTTAATGGGGACTTTGAAATTTGACAATTGGATCAATACGGCTGGAATTACATTTCTGTTATTTCTTTCATTCAGTTTCTCCATTGTCTCATGTAGTACTAAGTAGTTACTTAAGAAGATGCTGAAGATATATCAGAAGGAATTTGTTGATTTCATAGGTATGCAGACCTATCAACTTTCTGGGTGGGGTTTCTGACCTCTTATAGTGGGCAGGGAGGTACTTACTGCGTCTTCTATCCCTCTATATCTGTTTCCCAACATGTTTTCCGTCTTTGTCTTGGAATGAGATTACTTGGTTTTGTCCAGGCCCTGGCCGAATACCCTAGCTGGGAGGGAAACAGTCAAATATATAGTTAGAGTTTTGGGAGACGGTATTTTTTGTCTTGTAAATGCACTAGTGTTTTGTTTACATATTATTTATGATTTGTAAGCATTTGAGTGTATCCCTGTTAGTGGGGACCTGTGCTTGTTTCTGGATGAGACCTTTAGGTGATCTTAAACTAAGTACTTTGATAGTGTGCTCTTGGATTCTGCATCTGTTTCCTATTTGAACAAATTCCCCTTTGTCTTTCCTTTTCTTGGGTGCTTTCATTGTAATTCTAGAATTTTTTACAATCCCATTTTCTTCCTTTTTACCAGCGCTGATATGACCTTAGTTTGTTGTAGGCTCCGTAAAACCCTTAACAACTTAAAACAAACAACCCGTCCCAACTTTATTGAGTTTTTCCTGATTTGGCCTGGCTGAAAAAATCTTATCTTTAAAATAGAAGAAAAAATGTGTATATATATCTTTGAGCTTTTAAAAAAAATATTTAAGCTTTTATATAGCACAATATCCACTAAATGTGCTCAAAGCGCTTTACAAGGGGTCCCTGGTCAACAACAACATTTAACATATAAAACAGGACATGACGTCAGTTAGACGATGTTACACTTTTTGTTAACAGCTCATTTTACACCTGAGTACTGTGAGAGAATGTGAGTAAAGAGCCTTTCCCAAAGACTTAACTGTGCGCCAAAAGCGAGTGTCATACCACAAGACCACATAGCCGCACAATCTATATATAATGTATTTATTTTCTGCTGACAATTCTTTTTGGATTACAAACTTACAAGATCAGATGGATGTCATCACACTTCTGCTCTGTTTTGCTCTTTATAGGGACATGAATCTTGTTAATATGTGACACAGCCATAATTTTTCATACAAAACCACATTTAAGCCGTTCAGTGGAAACCACATGCGCTATTTGGGTTAGCCAGTTGATTGACAGTTCTGGGTATGTGTCACAAGAATAAAGAGTTTTATAATTAACATTTTCTTTCCTTTTCAGTTGACTTCATTACTTGGCCTTAAAGTAGAATTTAAAACCAGCGATAGCTCTTCAACAGGCATATCATTTTGATCGGTAAAACTCTGGACAGATTTAGATTATATCCTGGTAGAGCAATTATTGCTCTGTGCCTCAGATGCAGGTGAGTGTAGAATTTAATAACCGTTTCATACAGACTGACGATGATCAACTTTATTATTATCATCATCATCATCATCATCATCATCATGATCATCATTATCATCATCATCATCATCATCATCATTATTATCATTATTATTATTATTATTATTATTATTATTATTATTATTATTATTATTATTATTAGTAACATAAGATTTAACGTAAATATTTGAAAAATTGTGTACTTTATCACTCTAACATATAAATATAACGTAATATGGATGTGTTACATGTTTATGACCTTCAAAGTTTGTTTCATTCTCAATGATTATTTAATTTTATATTTTTCAGTTTTATCCCAAAACAATAGCAAAGCTTCTGAAGCAGTGATCCTTTCTGTACCAGTAACAATAATAAAAGACTGGTCACCTTAGCAGAAGGTTTACAGTATCATTGCCACCTGCACAGAACAAGATTCCTGGGATTGGCTTTCAATTATTGATTGATTTTCGACATTTTGGGGGAGAACATATTTTTATAATTTTAATTTCGAGAATATCGCTGAATAAATTAGTTTTTTCTTGAAATCTTCACTGATTCTGGTATCCCTGATTCAGTCACCATTTGTCATTTTTTATATTATTATTTTTTTTTTTAATTTGAATAGATTTTGACTATAAGATGTGCTGTTTAGTTTGTATTAACAGGCGCCATGTCCCGTCCTACATGTTACGTGTCGCTGTTGACCAGGGACCTCTTTGAGCACATTTAGTGGATATTGCGCGATATAAAAGCTCAATTTATTTTTATCATTATTATTATGCACCAAAGGCAGTGCATATAAAGACTGACAGGGAAGACACTTATTGGTAGCCAATCATCAAGTTGATTTATTCAAGTTCTTTAAATCATATATCACAGACTTAGTAATATTAAACATGCAGTATGGAAATATACATAAACAGAAATATACATTATGTAATATAACATCAACGCACAAGTGTAGTTAACTAATGATACGAATATAATGTATTCTTAAAATGTATTGAATTGTGACATTATTAATAAGTAATTAAATGTAATTCAGTGTATTATTCATGGAAGTATAATATTTGTTATTGCAAAGGGCAATAACTCAATAATAACAATACACCATAACACCTCCCTTCTAGCCTGGAGGATACTGAAGGCTTAACCATCAAAATATTAACTCACTCAACCCTGGCCGTCTGAAAGCTGTTCGCACCCATATCCTGGCCATTTTGGCCTGTTTTCAAATTGTAATAACTTTTGTACTCTTAACTCCTTTAACTTCATTTTTGCATGTGTGTTGTAATGCTTTTGGACAATCCAAATCAACAATTTTTATTGCTCTGACTCAAACATTTTTCTTTTGGTAAATTTTTAAAACTTGCCATGAAATCTGATTTTCAACAAATTCGGGAGATAGCAAGGATGTCCATCTAAAACAGTAAAACACGCTCCAAAAATCAAATTGGCCATGGTGATCAGTAACTAATAGCAAACAATGTAAGTTCAGATAAAAGAGCTTTTAAATCTATTAATAATTTCAAAAAAAAAGTTGCATACAATCATATGGACATAACAAATTTAAAAAGGAAAATTACAATTATTGCCGCGTCAACTATCAAATAATCCAAAGAATTCATAGGAGTTTATATATTGTTTTCTTAGACATAATCCCTCTTTGAATCAAATTCTTTGACACAAGGCACCACACAGAGAGCTACTTTACATATTGAACACCAATATCTTGTTTCTTTTCGCACATAATTTGTTTTTTGCTGCCCATTTCGATTTTTCCATTCTCGCTCTGAACAAACTTTGCACACTTGATATGGTTTTTCTCTTTTTGCTGTTGGAGGTATTTCCTCTGCAGTGTGGCCATGGGCTGATTGCAGATGAGCAGGAGGTTTTGGACTGGGAGCAGGGGCAGTTTGAGTGACCATGTGTGACCTGTTCAAAATGTCAGCACGACGAGATTGAAAGTCTTCGGTCATTTCAATGCCCAAAGATACTAAAAAGTCATAGAGACTTAGTTGTTTTTGTCTTGAAAGTGAAGCCTTTTTATTATAAACTATGCGGGCCTGAATGAAACATAAAGTTAAAAGGTGCATAAATAGTTTCTTTGGCCACTTCATGGTCCGTCGGTGGAGTGGATGGAAGGCCGCCATTTGGTCGCTCCTGTCAACGCCCGACATTTTCATCACATAGTCCTGAACAGCAACCGGTTTGTCTTTTGTGGCTGTCCTTGTGGTCACAGATTGCTGTTGAGTCGGATCGTGGATTGTTGTCAGGATTGTCACATTTTTTAAATCTGCCCATTTGACGGCACACATCTTTCCTTTACGCAGATAATCTGTCTCACCACGCGGAAGAACTTTCCCAGCCAAGGATTTTGGCATACCCACACGATTTGATTTAACAGTTCCCACACTCATTGTTCCTTTCTCTAACAATTTTTCCGATAATGTGGGACAAGTGTAATAATTATCTGTAAATAACACACATCCTCTCCCGAAATATGGTTCCATAAGCCTAAGACACACATCAGTCGGACTGTTGCTTAGCAAAGGGTCACCACAATATATTTCAAAGTCACAAATGTAGCCTGAGGTGCTCTCGCAAATTTCATATAATTTTATTCCCCACTTGCAGGGCTTGTCCTTCATATAAACCCTGAAAGCTAAACGACCCCTCCAGGGGCATATTGCTTCGTCGATGCATACCTCTTTACGAGGTGTGTAGAGGGAAGAGAATTTGTCTCGTAAATAGCCGTAAATGAATTGCAGTTTGTGCATGGGTTGATGGCCAGCTTGGCCCCGAGGAATGTAGTCATCATTGTTTGAAAAGTGCAGGAAGGATAAAATTGCCAGAAAACGATCCCTAGCCATAATGGTGGCACAAAATGAAGAGTCCAATATTGCTTTCGTACTCCAATAATCAGTTATTTTGGGGGTTTTTTACGATTGCCATGTGGATTAGAATACACAGAAATCCACACAAGTCATTCACTGAGACAGTCTTCCATTTTAAATGAATGCCGTGCTCTTTTGCAAAATCTCCCTTGATGGATTTTTGTTGGACTGCATATCGATTGGTTTCAGCCTTTACAAATTTCAGTATTTCAATGGTGAAAATGGCGTTGAAGATCTGCAAAGGTGTTTCACAGTTTTCTGGTAGATGCAGTTGACTGGTTGCAGTGAAGGCTGGTATCTCAGGATATCCATCAAGATTTGGTGTTCAGCCATTATCATCAAATGGAACGGGTTGAGTTGATGAAACATTCACATCAGTTGCTACATCACCAGAGTCATCAGTAACAACACCAAATCTAAGCATGGTCGTTTAGAACTGGACTGAACAGGATCAGAATCTGTAAAAAACAAAACAAAAATAAAAAAAAAGGTTACTTTATTTCATTGATGTAAATCAAAGCAAATAAACCTATTAAAAAAGACGAAGGTGATCAGCCATGGACAGCAAAAGTAATCTTTGAAACAGTGCAAAGACTTCTAATAAAAATTATGCTCAGATTTTACGTCAGAATTGCACTAGACAGTCACAGAACCACAGCATTAGCATTCAGAGATAAAAGGAGCTAATGGACTTGTCAATATGTCATTCAGTTGACATCTCCTGTCAAGTGTGCAAATACAATGACAAAGGGATAAGATTTCAGGTAGATACAGAATTTCATATAGAAAAAAAAAATTGAAGGAATAATAAAAATGGAAGAAAGAAAAAATGAAGTGGGGGGGAGACACAAACAATCATAAGGAAGCAACTGAAGAGCTTACGTCATCCTTACTAAGCAAAACGAGGAATCCCGAATTTCAGTTGATCAGCTGATGACAAAAATACTGACATGTGCCAGTGACATCACCAGTTGGTCCGTCAGTAACACAGACTCGTTATTTGATCTTACAAATAAAACGTGAAAAATATTCAAGTTGTCGATCAAACTAATATTTGTTGCAAAATTAAAACAGGGAAATAATAAGAATTTATAAAATATTGCATCAACTTCCAGGCCAGTATACAGCTGTGCTGGCTAACTGTTTCATTCGTTGCATTCCAAAATGGCCCAGATGTAGTACTTGAAGAATGCGTTCTTGAAGCTTCTTCAGAACCACCACACGATCACCATAGAACACGCAACCATTCGATGCTGTAAGGAAGTCTTTAATTCTGTTGAGCGACCCAACTGACCAGGACTCTTGTTTGTTGGGTGTCATCTTCATTGGCCATCCTTCTTCCAAGTATTTGAAGACAGCCGAGAGCACTGGATCGTCCTGGGATTCTTTAGTCAGCTCATCAGGGTGAGAGGGAGATACCATCTGAATGGCGCAAATTGTTGACGAATCATCTCCGGTCTCTCGTTTGTCAAATATTTGGTCAGGTCCTGATGGCAAACGACTCAAGGCGTCGGCATTTCCGTGGTCCGACGTCTTCCGGTACTCGATTTTGTAATCGTACTGGCTCAAGGTAAGTGCCCTTCTTGCCAGTCTGTTGGAATGAATGAGGGCATCCACCGACAGTCCAAGATCTTTAATCGCTGTTCAGCCAAGGAGATTCAGATCCAAAGTTGTCACGACAAATTTTTGTCTAATCACGCCCTCGGGTCACGAAGATGTTGAGGTCGGCAGGCTGATAACGCCAATCACTGGAAGATCTGCGTTGAAAGCACAACGGTATTTGCACGTAGGTGGTGACAGTGCAGGCCGTTGTAACTTCTTCCAGGTCTTTTCTGAAATGATGTTGTCCCTGGAACCAGTGTCAACCTTGAAAATGACTGACACATCGTTCAAGTAGCAGGTCTTCCACAAAGGTCGGGCCGCATTCCATTTGACCTTTGTCACCGTCTTTACTCGTTGATGTTGACTTCTCTTCCAAAAGGCAGGCTTTACTTACTTACTTATGCCCGTCACTCCTAGTGGAGCATAGGTCGTCGACAACAGTCCAAATCGTCGAGCTGGTCGAACAATGTCCACTGAATCCCATTTCTCCTACCAGTCCTTGTCCTTGTCCAGTCAATCGCCAAAAGGAAGAGAAAGGGTGACAGGGGACATCCCTGTCTGACTCCAGTCTTCACCTTGAAGCTATCTGTCCCCCATGGATTACTCGACAGGTCACTCCCTCGTAGGAACTTTGGATCAGGCTGACTATTTTTGTTGGAACCCCATAGTGGCGGAGTATTTTCCATAAGGTTTCCCGGTCCACGCTGTCAAACGCTTTTTCATAATCAACTAAGTTGATGTACAGCGGGGAAATCCACTCCAAGGATTACTCAACTATGATGCGTAGGGTTGCAATTTGGTCGACACATGATCTATATCTGTGGAAGCCAGCCTGTTGGTCGCGAAGGAGGGGGTCAACAGCACTTTTAATTCTTTCCAAGATTATTCTATTAAAGACTTTTCCTGGCACTGACAGAAGCGTTATTCCTCGGTAGTTGTTGCAATTCCTGAGGTCGCCTTTCTTAGGCAGTTTGACGAGGTACTCTTCTTTCCTGTCTGTTGGTACTTCTTCCTCCTCCCAGATCTTCTTGAAGAGAGGATAAAGCATTTCTGTGATCGTTTTTAAGTCCGTCTTTAAAGCTTCTGCGGGAATGTTGTCTGGTCCAGCTGCCTTGCCATTCTTCAATAGTTTGATGGCGTTCCTGATCTCCTCTTTAGTCGGGTGTCTACAGTTGATGTCAAGGTCTGTATCAGCTGGGTTGATATTTGGGGCGTTCGACAGAGCTGGTCTGTTCAGAAGCTCTTCAAAGTGAAGAGCCCATCTATTTAGTTGCTGTTCCTTTTCCAGGATGGTGTTTCCTTCTTTGTCTTTGACTGGTCGCTCGGGCCTGTTGCTTTTCCCGGACAGTTTCTTTGATATGTCATACAGCTGTTTCATGTTGTTGCTGGCTGCTGCTTTCTCTGCTTCTTCCGCCAGGCTGTCAATGTATTCGCGCTTATCTGTTCTTGCACTCCTCTTAACTTCTCTGTTGGCTTCTGTGAAGTCTTTCTGTGCCTTTGCCTTTGTGGCTCTTGTCCGGCAATTGTTTATGACTGCCTTCTTTTGCTTCCTTGTCTGGATCTTTTGCAGTGTTTTGGCTGAAATCCATTCCTTATGGTGGTGTCTCATCGGCCCAAGCACTTCCTGACAGGTTGTCTTGTGTCCTTCTTTCACTTTATCATCTTCCACACTGCTCTCTTCCAAAAACTGATCTTTTAATACTTTATACATATTGGTGAGAGTCAGGCTGAATTTTCCTCGGGTATCTGGATCTTTCAACAAATTGACATTGTACTTCTCTCTTTTCGTTGCTTCCATCCAATTTCTCTTCAGTTTTAATTTCAGCCTTACTACAACCAGGTGGTGGTCCGATGCAACGTCTGCTCCTCTTTTCACCCGTACATCCATCAGGGACCTTCTGAATCTCTTAGCTATGCAGATGTGGTCAATCTGGTTTTCGGTAACAAGGTCGGGTGATACCCATATAGCCTTATGTATTCTTCTGTGGGGAAAGTGCTACCTCCAATGATCAGGTTATTCATAGCACAGAAGTCTGCAAATTTCTCCCCATTCTCATTCATTACTCCCAGTCCATGTTTTCCCATCACTTCCTCGAACCCTGTATTATCTGTTCCTATCTTTGCGTTTATGTCACCCATGAGAATGTTCACATCTTTCTCTGGATACTTGGCCAGGACATTCTGCAATCTGTTCAAAACCTGTCTTTTACCTCTTCGTCATGTTCATTTGTTGGTGCATAACACTGTATTATATTCATTGTGATCTTCACACCCAGACTTTATGTGGCCCTTAATGCCGCAGTGGTGGCAAAGGGCTTCCTTAAATTGACAGGCATCACTTGAGTGGTTCCTGAGGCACCGGTGGCATCGGGTTTTCTAGTTCCTGTTCTCCGTTGATTTTGATTGGCGGTTGATCTTTGGAGACGGTTTGTTATTCGCCGTGGGCAGTTTATGAGCCGGATTACGATTGGGCTGGAACTTAAACACATCCGCATTTGATGTGCCGATCGTCTCTCTGGCAACTTTTCCAGCCTCCTCCACTTCTGGGGCAATCTGAATGGCTCGATTGAACGTCAGCTCGTCGTCCTTTACTTTAAACAAGGCTTTGATGGTAGCCTCGCTGTTGATCGAGCAAACGAATCGAGTCCTCATTGCCTCGTCCAGCGGGTCCTTGATCGAGGCAAAATCACACGTAGCTGCCTCTTGCCGGATTCTGGCAGCTAACTTGTGGACAGTCTCTCCTGGCTTCCTTTCTGTTCGTGTCCAGAATTTGTAACGCTCCCGAACAACGAATCTATTGGGGTTGAAATGGTCAACCATGTGCTGCTGGATCTCGTCCATCGATAACTTGTTGACGTCCTTGGGAGGAACGCTCTGTGAAGCCATGTTTGCCAGCAGCTTGAACATGGCACACGATTGGTTGGTGAGAAAAATCTCCGCAATCCTGTCTGATGGAATGGAGTTGGCCTTTACGAACGTCTGGAAACGTGACCAATAGTCTGTCCACAGCTCTGCGTTGAATCAAAGTCAGAACCTGGTGTTGGTCACTGACGACCTGGGTCGATCCATCACCTAGGCCATTAACGTTTCCATCTGTTGACTTTGCATCTTCATCTGCTGTTGTTGTTGGGCCATCTGATCACGCAATAGCCCAATCAGCTCTTCGTTGGTCCATGCTGCTTGTGTAGTCATGAGGATACGCCCAAAGCAGCCAATGAACGATCAGCAGGCCGATATGTCGCTGCAAATACATGTCAAGACTCCGCTGGTAATCCTTGCTGTCCGACACAGCAAGACAAGTAGGTCAACCATTTGACCCGGCAGTTCCTCCTCGCACGTCCGACACGGCAAGGCAGGCTCGTCCTGATGAAAACGTCCAAAACAGCCAATGGACGGTCAGCATTATTATTATTATTATTATTATTATTATTATTATTATATTATATTATTATTATTATATATATTATTATTATTTTATTAATGTTATTATTTTATTATTATTATTATTATTATTATTATTATTATTATTATTATTATTATTTATTATTATTATTATTATTATTATTATTATTATTATTATTATTATTATTATTATTATTATTATTATTATTATTATATTATTATTATTATTATTATTATTATTATTATTATTATTATTATTATTATTATTATTATTATTATTATTATTATTATTATTATTATTATTATTATTATTATTATTATTATTATTATTATTATTATTATTATTATTATTATTATTATATTATTATTATTATTATTATTATTATTATTATTATTATTATTATTATTATTATTATTATCTATTTAATTTGTTTTATTTGATTATTATTGTTAACAAATTATGATTTGTGCCATTGACATCTTGTGATTAAAAATAAACTATGAATTTAGAATTTGAATTTTTAAATTGTTTACACTAATTTCAAAATAATGCACGATGGGCAGTAGGTCTTTTACTATTACTATCTCCTGTTTCATCTTGGTCTTGGAATGGGTCTTGACCCTTAGCTGAGATGGAAAGTCAAATGTACTGGATGGGGTTCCTGACCTCCCATAGTGGGCAGAGAGGCACTTACTGTGTCTTCTATCCTCCTATATCTGTTTTACAACTTGCTTTCTGTCTTTGTCTTGGAATGAGATTTACTTGGTTTTGTCCTGGCCCTGGCCGGATACCCTGGCTGAGAGGGAAACAGTCAAATGTGTAGTTAGTTTTGGGAGATGATATTTTTTTCCCTTGTAAATCATCTCACTGTTATGATTTGTATTATGTTCTGTTTTCATCTTATATATGATTTGTATACATTTGAGTGTATTTCTCTTAGTGGGGACCTGTGCTTGTGTCTGGATGAGACTTTTAGGTGATCTCAAACTAAGGACTTTGATAGTGTGATCTTGGGATCGACCCTTTATCTTACCTTATCTTGGGTGCTTTAATTGTAATTCTAGAACTTTTTACTATCCCATTTTCTTCCTTTTTACTGGCGCTGATACGACCTTAATGTGTTGCAAGTGACTCAAAACCCTTTAAAACAATAAAAACAAGAACGAAGTCAAATGTGAAGCATAGCTGGCAACTGTCCTGATAAAATTGGGACTATCCCAATTTGGCAATCTGGAGAAATAATAATAATAATAATAATAATAATAATAATAATAATAATAATAATAATAATATAAATAATAATAATAATAATAATAATAATAATATAATAATAATGAAATTTATTTATATTGCGCCCAATCCTCTATACATTAAAGCTCTAGGCGCATAACAATAACATCAATTCATTCAAATGTCTCTCTCTCTCTCTCTCTCTCTCTCTCTCTCTCTCTCCTCTATCTCTCTCTCTCTCTCCCTCTCTCTCTCTCTCTCTCTCTCTCTCTCTCTCTCTCTCTCTCTCTCTCTCTCGCTATATTTAAAAATCAAAACATTGGACTGTTATATGAATGCAGACTTGACTACTACAACAAAAATTTCGGAGAAATACACATTTTTTAGTCCTAATTGACAATTGTATAAAGATCAATAATTCAATACATTTCTCTAAAAAAAGTGGATTTAAACACAAATTTGTAATTTTTAATGAAAATGACCCTTGCAGGTCCCAGGATTATGCTTTTTTTGACTAGAAAATTAAAACAAGAAACAGAAAAGGCTCTAAATCTAAATTGTATTGTATAATAGTCCAAACATACTGCTGTTTTGGGTCATGACCGTATTGTGCTTAATGGTGTCCCGATTTAGCTCTTTGAAAAGTTGGCCGCTATGGTACAGTATTAATTTTGGTAGGTGGTACTTTTTAACTTGGAAAACTATCTCTTTGTTTTGAACTGATCGTTATATTTTTGTTTTCAACATATCTTGTAAACATTTTAGATGTGTTCCTTTTAGTGTGATCATGTGCTGGTGTCTGGATATGTCCTACCCAGCGGGTAGCAAGAAATCACTATTGTCAGTTTCACGCTATAGAAACCGGGATAAACTCCAACTATCTGGGTGGGATTTTCTGACCTCCAAGGTGGGAAGGAGGTTACTTGCTGTGTCTTCTCATTTCCCATGTTGCTCTCTGTATTTGTTGTTGGACTGAGATTGCTCGGTTTATTTCCTGGTTCTTGCGGGGATCCTTAGCTGAGAGGGAGACAGTCAAATATATAGTACCTATTTTTGATAAATCATCTCTCTGTTACTATTTTGTTCTACTATCATTATTAGTTTTGAATACTGTATATTGTGTAATTTGTAAACATTTGAGTGTACCCTTCATGGGGATCCTTTATTTATGACTGGATTGGACTATGACGTACTGTCAAAATGGGCACATCGGTGGATTGATCATGGAATATTCTATTCCCTATTTAAACCAGCTCTTTGTCTTCCTTTTTCTTCAGTACTTACAACTTTCCTCTACCATCCTCCTCACTCGCACTGGCTCTGAAATTACCTAACGGCAGATCTACCTACTACTTCGAAAAATTCGTAGAATTACGAAATTTTGGCTCCAATTTTAGAACTTCATAAATATTTTTAAGTCGTTAAAACTATTGAAAATGAAAGTTGATACCAGACTTTATAATTTAAAGATTTTCGAAGTGTTATTTAATCATTGTAATGGTTAATTATTGATCCACAAAGTTAACTGTAGCGACAACTATTTTTGTTTCCTAACAACTAATTTTTAAATTTTCACTGCCCAACCGTTTCGTAAACACCTTAAAACTAAAACCTTTAAAAACAAAAACCAAAAAAAAATAACTAAAAAGAAACTCCAGCTATGGTGGCCTAATGGCTCTGAAGGACTAAAAAAAAAAAAAGAAAAGAAAAAGACTTTATTGTTCTAACGTTCTTAATAATTCAGTTCTCCGTTATTCCAAGGTACAATACTCTTGTCATACATTATTGGGTATTTTTTTCAAATAGTTACGTCCCTTATTTACATTTTGTGCAGTGGCGTTATTCTGTAAAATTCGGCAAACGCTGTAAAATCATGAAAAACAAACACAAAAGCACGTAAAAATGTCCTTGTATCTCGACAGGGAAAAAGCGCACACGGGGACCGCGTGGCATCGTGGTATGGTCTGCTTCGAATCTTAGCTCAGGAAGTACCGAGTTCGAGTTCTCCCGTAGCGGCGCATGACCTTGAGAAGTTCACGTCGCCCTTGATCATTTTGCGTATTTAAAGGACTAGTTTTCTGACCAATATTAAAAATACGTTTTTTTATTTTGTGTTTTTTTTTCAGAGTACGACAGTGTAGCCCGTGACTGATATACAGGGTGTTCCAGAAATTTGGAATCAATAAGAAAATAGTTTACGGAGAAACAGACAGTACAGCTAAGCACATGATGTTAGTGAAAATAAGGAAAAATAATTCAAGTTTTTTTTTTAGCGTAAACTAGAACTCGAAAAATGACTTAACCGATTTTTTAAATACATCGTTAATGGATTTAAACGTGTCCGTCATTTTGTGTTATCAGTACTTTGATGCGTTGCTTAAGTTCTCTCTAAGTGTTTTTGAGTATATAATTTCTTTGCTGACTGGACTGATTCAACTGCCATCTTAATTCTTCCTTTCAGATCTACCATGTCCGTCATTTTCAATTTGTAGATTTATTCTTTTATGTATGTAGCCCCGCGGGTGGTTGGATGGGAGCATCACCCTTGAATCATATACCTATGATGTTCGCAATGGTGTACGATCCGATAGTGATGTCGTTTCTTCTTCTCTTTACTAGCCTATCCTGCTTCTTTGGTTTGTGATTGTATTTTTGACAGGGGATATTTTTTTTTCTGTAAATCTTCTGCCTGTTTGTTCTTGGTTATTTATAATTTAGCTTATGATATCTTTAGGTTATGATTTTGATTTACATTTGTACTATTTTTGTTAGATTGCTTGTTTTTTTTTGTTTCAGCGGTCTCTCATATAACCTCAATTGTGTTGGAAGAGACCTAAAGCAACAAACAAACAAAAAAAATAAATAAATATGTAGCCCCATAACAGAGGCCATTGATGTCTGGTGAACGTGGTGGCCATTGAATAGGGCCATCTCTGCCAATCCATCATTCAAGAAGCTTGTTTAAAAAGCTGTCGGACAAACAAGCCCCAGTGGAGAAGGGCGGCATCCTGCTGAGAAATGATACAATGTTGGAGTACTTATAACTGTGGGCAAATATATCTATTTTTAGAAGATCGTAATTTGTTTCAGCCGTTTTTTAATGTTCAGGAAAGAAAACCCATCTGATGATGCGGTCACACATTCTGCTTTTTCTTCCTCTGTCGCCATTTTCAACTGCGTTCAATAAAGCGGGTGCAACGTTCAATTCTGGGTGGGATTCACGACCTCCCATAGTGGGCAGGGAGGCACATACTATGTTTTCTATCCCCTCATATCTGGTTTCCAACATGCTTTCTCTCTTTGTCTTGGAATGAGATTACTTGGTTTTGTCCCGGCTCTGGCAGAACATTTGAGTGTATCCCTCTTTGTGGGGACCTGTGCTTATGTCTGGATAAGACTTCTAGGATCTCAAACTAAGTACTTTGATGGTGTGCTCTTCGTATTTACACCTGTTTCAAATTTGAACCAATTCCTCCTTGTCTTACATATTTCGTGTGTGCTTTAATTGTAATTCTAGACCTTTTTACTATCCCATTTCTTCCTTTTTACTGGCGCTGATATGACCTCAATGTGTTGCAAGTGCCGCAAAACCCTTAAAAACAAAAATAAATAGCGTTCAATTTTACGTTTTAAAAACAAATAGAGGTGGTAACAATAAAAACTTTGAATGGTTTCTTTATGAACCGAAACAAATTTCATAAAGAAACCTTCATTAGTTTAATAATAAATACGACTTGTTATAGGGAATGAGATTAGCGGAAGAGTAGCGTCCCTTGATTGGACGTCACCCATAGTCTGTGACGTCACCGGCGGAAAAGTTATTAGAGAGAGAGAACGTCATGTTGAGGACGAGAGACGCATGCGCACAACCAACATGACGTTCTCTCTCTAATAACTTTTCCGCCGGTGACGTTACATACTATGGGTGACGTCCAATCAAGGGACGCTCTCTTCCGCTAATCTCATTCCCTATTGGTTCTCCTGGGACACTGAGTAGTATGAATATTCGTACAGAATACTTCAAGGGACAGCGTGGCTCAGCGGTACGGTCTTCGCTTCGTACCAAAAAGGTACCGAGTACCCGCTTCGTTGTGTGGCATTGAGCAAATCATTCTCCCTAGTTCACTTTTCGGCGCTGCACTGCGGCTGACGCCTGGGTTATTCTAGTCTTCCCTTGGAATAAACCCTAAAGACAAATTTTCCTCTGGGGTTGAATAAAGGGAATTTTATTTGTTTATTTATTATTTCTTCTATTACTTTTAATGCCTTATATAATGGAACTTTGTTTCCTTTATGGCCAGCTAGAAGAATGAATATATAGCACTATAAAGCACGATGAGTCTGTGTCGAAATGGATAGATGGATGTAAATACATATTTATATACTATATAGTGGAATCCCCATAAAGTCAACCTCTCCTTAAAGTTAAAGTTGACGCCTCTGCTGGTCCTAAGTTTTCTGTTCTTTCGTACGGCTATGTGGTCTTGTGGTATGACACTCGCTTTCGGATCGGAAGGTCATGGGTTCGAGCCTCGCGCTCGGCGCATAGTTAAGTCCTTGGAAAAGGCTCTTTACTCACTTTCTCTCACCGTACTCAGGTGTAAAATGAGTACCTGGCCGTTAACAGCGTTGTCTTTGTCCGAAAAATTGTAATATCGCCTGACAGGCGGAATGTCCCGTCCTACATGTTAAATGTTGCTGTTGACCAGGGACCCCTTGTAAAGCGCTTTGAGCACATTTAGTGGATATTGCACTATATAAAGCTCAATTTTATTTATTTTTTTATTATTCTTTATCTAAATGTGTTCACTTAAAAATGGATGAAGTCACCCTTTCTTTTAAAGTCAACCAATCTTTCTGACCCGGCGGTGTTGGTTTTATCAGGATTCCACTGTATCTATTTATCAATTATGAAATGCATTATCAATGCACCATCGACTGGAGCTGCCTTTACCTCAAACATATTTTAATTACATTATAACGAGTGGTTTTATTACACAAAAGCAATTAAGAAACTTGAGTTTTGCATAGCACAATATCCACTAAACGTACACAAAGCGCTTTACAAGGGATCCCTATCCGACAGCACCGCTTTACATGTTGGACGAGACATGACTCCTGTTAGGCGATATTACAATTTCTTTCCAACCGAGACAACGCTGTTAACAGCCAGGTACTCATTTCACAATTGAGTACGGTGAGAGAATATATGAGTAAAGGACCTTTCCCAATGACTCATCTATGCACCGCTCAGAGCAGAATTCGAACCCAGGACCTTCCGATCCGAAGGCGAATGTCATACCACAAGACCACATAGCTGCACAAAAACAACCCCAGACAAACAAAAAACAAACAAAACAAACAACCCCTCCCCCCCCCCAAAAAAAAAAAAAAACCCAAACAAACACCAAAACAAACAATCAAAAGCAAACTTGAACATTTATATAACGCAATATCCATTAAACGTGCTCAAGCAAACATTACAACAAACGCCCTTGAAAGAGCTCTTCTGTTAATTCACACGTTGTATTATCATAGTATCCCCCATGTGCACAAAATAACATCTATCAGTTTATCGACTAAATAGAACGATCTATTACTTCCCTAATCAGACCCGTGATCGGAAAATGAAAGTGTAATTTGATTTTAATCACCCCCGGGAAAAAAATAAAACAAAACAAACAATTGTTGTTTTCTAACATGTTTTTGTCTGTTCGTTGTTTTGTTTTCAATCTAAACTCATTGCTTAGCTCATTACTTCGTCTATTCTATTGAAAACATTTGTGTTGTTACAATGTAGGCTATTTTCCTTGTTTCTGTTGTTGTTGTTCTGTTTAGCCCAATTTGGCTATTTGTTACGGCATGCGAGTTTCCCCGTTGATGTCTATCTATCACAATAGGAAAGACAAATCAATGTGGCCAAAGTTGGCATTGTTTGGAAAAGTCTGAAATTGAAAATAAAAATAAAAATGCTTTTTAACCGTTTCAGGCCGGATTCAACTTAACTCTAAAACTGTTATTAAATTATAGTAACCCATTGCTTCTCAATGCCTGGTTGCGCCCGCTAAAATAGAGCATCGTGCTTCTCAATGCGACAAATCATGAAAAAAAATATTTAAAAATCCCACATTTTGCAAGCAAAATCCTAAATTTTGCAAGCTAAAAAACAGCAAAATTTGCAAAAAATTTGCGATTAATTTTTCTAAAAACCCCAAATTAGTTCATGAAAGAGAAAGGTATTTGTTTCTTTTTAAGAGGTTCACGGCAAATGCAACAAATGTAAGGTAAGGTCATATCTGCGCCAGTAAAAAGGAAGAAAATAAGATAGTAAATAAGAAACTACTCTTGTTTAATTATCTTAAACACTCTACACGAGCTATCAAATGAAAAGTTTAAAAAAAAACGTCTCTTTTATTATTATTTTTATTAATGTTTTTTTTAAACGTGTTATAATTGTTCAGTTTTCTTTTTCTTTTTCTTCGCAAAATCTCGAAAATTTGCAAAAAATTGTAAATATTGCAGATTTTGAGGCCGCAAATCAAATCAATGATATTTTGCCATTTTTTTTTCGCCCTGTTTTGCGATGCGCAAAAAAAAAAAAACCGCCATGCCAGCCAAATGCGCCCGTTAAGGCTATGGACCAGGTCCAGTGTTTTGAAGCTCATACTTTAAGGAAAGGGAGCACCTTTGGTGTTCTTTTTAGTCAGTATCTCAGATGTAGAGGAGTAGGCCTAGTGAAACTGAAAGAAGCTGTTTACAGTTAAACACAAGGAGTGCAATCTGAACTATGATTTTATGAAGTGAGACGAATTCTTTCAATCAAATCTACCTGAAACTTGAAAGATGGCATTTTATTTTTAAACATTCTTTGGCCTTTGAAAGTGCTTTAGATGAAATTGCAGCCGATAATGTTGATTAAGGTGGCAAGATTTCACAATTGTATCTGATTTTTAAAAAAAGGAAAAAACATACAATTAAAAGTAGTCAAACACAATCAAAATTGGTATTTATATATATATATATACCTATATCTATATATATATATATGACTTTATTTTGTTTCCAATGTTGTACTTGTCACAAAAATGCACGTCATAAATCAAATTAATGGGAATTGAGTTCTTTATTTAAAAATATCATTTTAATTGGGATTTCATCAGTGCTACCGACACAGTAACTATTGTTGTTAATTAAAAAAGGTCAGTTTATCATAAGAGTTATTTCCCTTGGTTTGGTGGTTCAGGGTTAAAAGGGAACATTTCATTTTTCTTGAGAAGCAATGGGTTAAATGCTAGATACGTGTTCGCATGAGAGCAGTTACAGCGATATGAATCGAGCTGCACCGTTATTACAATGTGATCTTGTGGTATGACACTGTAATGGTTCTACCCCCACTTTGAATGGCGCATTGTTGAGGCCTCGGAGAAGGCTCTTTCCTCACATTCTCTCACCGCACTCATGAGCACTTGGCAGTTAACATCATTGTTTTTGTCGGGAAAAAATGTAGCAGGCGCCATGTCTCGTACTATGTCAAATCCTGCTGTCGTCTTGGGACCCCATGTAAAGCGCCTTGAGCACGTTTAGTAGACATTGAGCTACATAAATGCTCATTTTTGTGTGTGAAAAGTCTTACTTACGTATTCCTTTTATCTACATCTGGAGTATAAGGCGCCCACTACGGATCTCCATCTGGTACGGTCTCTGGCTACTACCTTAGACTAGAGGTGCCTAAGTGAGGCAAAAGATAAAGGGAGTAAATGTGACTCATAAGTATGATTCAAAGATTCAAATGTTTATTGTAGGCCATTGGCCAATACTCATAACATCTCTCTGAACAAATTATTCTAACAATTATAATAATAAAGGGATATTCTTTTAGGTAGAAAGATAAAGGGAGTAAATGTGACCCATAAATAAGGGAACAACACAAAACAAACGACGTTTCGGCCTTTAGCCTTTTTCAAGTAAACACGAAATATTAAGGCCAAAGGCCGAAACGTCGTTTGTTTTGTGTTGTTCCCTTATTTATGACTCACTCCCTTTATCTTTCTAACACCTTAACCTTCCCAACGACATTTTGACACCAATTTAGTTCCAAATTAAGCGTTCTTCGCCACGCTGTAGTTGGGCAGAGGAAAAGTCTTACTTATGCTAAGAATATAATCCGACAAATGATGCGTGGAATTGGATTCAATAGTCTGATGTCACGTCGCCCAACAACGGCGGCCATCGTGGTTCTAAACAAAGAAATTCGGTACTTTTTATTCTTCATGCTGGCTTGAACTTTTCATATGTCTTGTGATCAGAATGTGTAAAAGTCAAAACTTGATCAGATTTCTAATGTTTTTTTTCCCCCCTCTGGATACGCTTTTATGCTCGTCGGAGAAATATTTCATAAGGGCGTCCGCCATTGTTTCGATAGTTTAGAGCCAGTTACAAATATTATAAATGCTTTAATAATAATAATAATAATAATAATAATAATAATAATAATAATAATAATAATAATAATAATAATTTTAAAAGCTGATTTATCGAGCATATTGACCCACCGTCTCAAACTGGAGCTAGTGCTTTTATATAGCGCAATATTCACTAAATGTACACAGATCGCTTTACAAAGGGTCCCTGACCAACAGGAACATGTAGCCTGTTAGGCGATATTACACATTTTTCCAATAGAGAAAACACTGTTTAACGGTCAGGTGCTCATTTTACACCTGAGTACGGTGAGATAATGTGGGTAAAGAGTCTTTTCCAAGGACTCAACTATGCGCCGAGCGAGGCTCGAACCCAGGACCTTCCGATCCGAAAGCGAGTGTCATATCACAAGACCACATAGCCGCAACGGTATTATGTCGGGATAAACAAAGTGCTGGAAGTTGAATTTATATGCAATTCAATTCAAAGATTTATTTTAGGCAATTGCCAATATGAACCAAGCATTTACATATAAATTCAAATCACTACAGGTAAAAGGAAACTACCAAAATAAATAAATAGAGATATAAATAAATAAATATGAGTACAATCAATAAATAGAATAAAAATAAATAGATAAATAAGTGAATAAATAATAAAAAACCATAACATGACCATAATAATCTATATAAACACATGCAACTCATTTTTCAGGAAACAAAATAGATAACATATATAAAGATAAGTCAACGGTCACTAACATTGAAAAATAAGTCATCGAGCACAAACGTTAACAGAAAAACATTTCAAGGAAAAAACAAAATTAAAAAAAAAAAAGACTTGGGGCTTCTTTCTATTCGTTACAGTGGGGAATGATAAATACACATTTTCATCTTGCATTTACTTTACTTCCATATCCGAACCAGCAACAACGTTTAATTTACCAACCATATAATATTATTATTATCTCCGGTAACAAAAAAAAAAAAAAAAAAAAAAAAAAAAAAAAAAAAAAAAAAAAAAAAAAAAAAAACAACAAAAAAATAAAACAACAACATAAAACAACAAAACAAAAACAAAACAAAACAGCAAATACAAAAACAAACCACAAGAAAAAAAAACAACAAAAAAACCCCCAAAAAAACAAACAACAAAACAAAACAAAACAACCCCCCCCCCCCCCCCCCCCCCCCCCAATAAAACAGAGGCGGTAGGTAACAATTGTGTAATTTGCGACTTTCTATTTATTAATTTATCATGCCACTGTTACGAATGGAGCAATGACTTCCATTCCCATGGCAAATCGCCTCTACCACAAAACATTAAAAAAACAACAAAAACAGGATTATGTTACATATGGAAGCGTGGGTTCGGCAGTCTCCCGTCAAATGCTATGCATCAATTATTCAATCCCAAAACACATCGCGATCGACCCAAATTACGCAGTTCCGCCCAGTCGTAGCTAGCGCCTCTGAACATTCTGGATTTATGAGGTCTGCTGCTGCAGTGCTGCGTCTGTCGCCGTCCGCTTCGATGAGTAAAGCACGTCATGCGGTCGGAGATAAGGAAGTCAGACATTGTCGAAACATTTTAGATTGATAAAAATAACAAGAACAACCTCAACAATAGCATGTGCGAAAATGTACAGTGAGTTAATGCCAGCTATAGATAGAAGTGTGCGCTTGGCTAAGAAACTCACAACATTGCCATCCGGAAATATAACGTACCAACACACAAAACTATGTGTAACCTTGAACGTATATAGTCTGCTTACTACAGTTTAGTGAGAATTACTCATAAACATGAATGGCAAAAAAAAAAAAAAAAAAAAAAAAAGAAAAAAAAAAAAAGACCCGAGTGACGTCAACTTCGTTCTTTCTACAATAAAGTATCGCATAGGAAAGAGAATACCAATAGTTGAAGATTATGGAGAAACACCTCTCAGATAGATAGACTGAAGTTGACGTCATTCGGGTCTTTGTTAATGTTTTTTTGCCATCCGCGTTTATGAGTAATTCTCACTTAACTGTATTAACCAGACTATAAACGTTTAAGGTTACACATAGTTTTGTGTGTTGGTCCGTTATATTTCCGGATGGCAATTTTGTGAGCTTCTTAGCCAAGTGCATTCTATATATACCGTTGTATAGATAGTATGCGCTTGGCTAAGAAGCTCATAACACTGCCATCCGGAAGTATAACGGACCAACACACAAAACTGTGTGTAACATGAACTTTTATAGTCAGGTTAATACAGTTTAGTGAGATTTACTCACAAACGCGAATGGCAAAAACTATAACAAAGACCTGAGTGACGTCAACTTTGAACTATCTATACATTCGCCTTTGTAACACGGCCTGCACTTCATCAACCAGTATTTGCAGTGAACGCGCGACTTTATGGTCTGGTGGTGTAAGACATTCGCTTTCGGACAGGACTGTCCATGGTTCGAGTTCCGCTTTGATTGGCGAACTGTTGAATCTTAGGAAAACTCTTTTTATTCACATTATCATACGTGCTTAGGTGTGCGGCTAAGTGGTATGACACTCGTTTCGGATCGGAAGGTCCTGGGTTCGAGTCTCGCGTTCGGCGCATAGTTGAGTACTTGGAAAAGGCTCTTTACTCAAATTCTCTCACCGTACTCAGGTGTAAATGAGTACTTGGCCGTTAACAGCGTTGTCTTTGTCCGAAAAATTGTAATATCGCCTAAAAGACGTCATGTCCCGTCCTACATGTTAGGCGATATTGCAACGATTTTCCGACAGAGACAAAGCTGTCAACGCCAGGTACTCATCTTACACCTGAGTACGGTAAGAGAATTTGATTAAAGAACCTTTTCCAAGGACTCAACTATGCGCCGCTTAGAGCAGAACTCGAACCCAGGACGTTTCCGATCCGAAATCGAGTGTCATACTACTAAACCACATAGCCGCAGACATAGCTAAAACCAATTTTGAAATTCGTCATGTTTTGTCCACGAGTTTATGTCGCGCTCTAAGCTATTATCGGCTTTTTGGAGTCAAGCAGATTAACTGGGATTTCGTCGAAAAGATGACAGACACATTTTTACAAAAGTAGAGGCTGACAATTTGATCTTGAGCTTTTGAGCATTTTAAATATTTAAAGAAATAGAGACTGGATGACATTGAAAGTGAGAAATAGTAAACAAAAACTGAGAATATTCTTTAACCAGTTAATTGCCGTACTCTGGAAAAACACGTATTTTAATAATTTGACTAGAAAACTCGTCCTTCAAATGTCGTTCGCTTTAACCTTGGCATAAACTCTCAAACTTGGGACCTCTCGAAGTGTTGATTAAAGTCCCAGGTTTGAGAGTTTTTGCCAAGGTTAAATGGAATGACATTTGAAGGACGAGTCATTTAAATAGATGGATATTTGAAGGGAGAGTTTTCTGGCCGAATTTTTAAATACAAGTATTTCGAGAGTACGGCAGTTAACTGGTCAAAAGTAGATAACGACAAACCACCGTCCCAATTAAAGACCACTAGCATAAAATAAAAAAAACAATTAAAAAAAAAGCCACACAAAATCAAAAACAAAACAAAAAAAAAAAAAACAAACAAACAAAACAAGCAAAAAAAAAAAAAAAAAAAAAAAAAAAAAAAAAAACACAAGAAAGGTGCACTTTTTTTATCGATGACTCCAATCCCGAGCAAATGCTAACGTTCAGTCCTTTTTTTCAAGTACAATAAGTTTATGACACGTCATTCGGGTCTTTGTTAATGTTTTTTTTTGCCATCCGCGTTTACGAGTAATTCTCACTTAACTGTATTAACCAAGTACAATAAGTTTATAATGATTTTCTCCTTTGGATACACTTTTATGCTCGTAGGAGAAGTATTTTATAAGGGCGTCCGCCATTGTTCCGATAGTTTAGAACCAGTTATTAAGAAACCATGGGTCATTACAAGGGAAGTGACGTCACGACTGTTGATTTAAATTGCGATGCAGAGCCATACATAACCTAATTCCATCCCACGCCACACAAATGTTTCCTTTATCTTCAATATTGAAGCTGAAACAGTATTGATTAGCCTGGATTGGATGTCAAGAAGTATCAGAATTAACAATCAAATCCAGTTTTCAATGTGGTCTAGTGGTATGACACTCTCTTTCGGATCGGAAGGACCTGGGTTCGAGCCTCGTTCGACGCATAGATGAGTAATTGAAAAAGGCTCTTTTCTCACATTGTCTTACCCAACTCAGGTATAAAATGAGTACCTCGCCCTAAACAACGTTGTCTCTGTCAGAAAAATATGTAATATCGCCTAACAAACGTCATGTCTCTTTATACATGTTATGTGTTGCTATTGGTCAGGGACACACTGTAATGCGTTTTGAGCACATTTAATGGATACTGCACTATATTAAAAAATACTCAAAAGCTCAAGCTAAAATTGTTTACCCCTACTTTTTCAAAAGCACCTTAACACACATGATGCCATTCTAAAGCTAAGAACACTTGCACTAGACAGAGATTTATGGAGGCAAATTACTAACTGGATAATAGAAACAGACTGACAAACTCGAAGTGACGCACACATTCACGGCAAGCGTCCATAGAGAGACTGCGCAGCCATAATCACTTTTTCAAAAATGTGTTTGTCATCTTTTAAACCAAATACGAGGTAATCTACTTGACTGGAAGAAGCTGGTAATAGCTTACAATAAGAAAAGCCTATTTCCTTTCATTAAAAATCTTAACACAAATCCTTGCGTTTTAAACCAGTGGACATAACATGAGGAATTTGAAAATTGGTTTTAGCTATGTCTGCATAATAGGTCAACCTCTGATGTCGAGCGAAAATTTTAGAGTAAATTATAGATAGTTATAGGCTTATTTATTATCGTTGTTGTTTGATATTTTTTCTTTTTTTCTTAAAACAACCAACACAAACAAACAAATAAATAAATGAATAAATAAATAAATAAATAAATAAATAAATAAATAAATAAATAAATAAATAAATAGATAAATAGATAAATAATAAAAATTCCCTTTATTCATCCCAAGGATCTATTCCAAGGGAAGACTGCAATAACACATGTGTCAGCCGCAGTGCAGCGCCGCAAATTGAGCTAGGGAAGGCCACACAGCGGAGCAGGTAATCGAACTCGGTAATTTTCGGGTTCGAAGCAAGGACCGTACCGCTGTGCCACGCTGTCCCATGTTTCGGGTTATCAAACTCATAATATTGTGTGTTATCTTTATTTATGGCTTGACTGAGATTTGCAAATATATTTTACAGTTCTTTCCCATTACAGGGTAATCAAAGGTCAATGGACCTACTCAACCCTTTTTTATGATATGATATGCTATGATATGAAATGATATGACGTGAATAGAATATTACACATGGGATATTAGTAAGAATAAGCAATAGAACAATT
Source organism: Berghia stephanieae (assembly GCF_034508935.2). Lineage (NCBI taxonomy): Eukaryota > Metazoa > Mollusca > Gastropoda > Nudibranchia > Aeolidiidae > Berghia > Berghia stephanieae. The sequence goes on from NC_088362.1 coordinate 55,806,135, forward strand.
ACAGGCTTATACAATTGGCTCGAACCCAGGACCTTTCGATCCGAAAGCGAGCGTCATACTACAAAACCACATAGCCGCACATTTTTTGACAAAGATAATTATATTAGGCCTACTGATTTTACTGAAAACTGAATATAGTGAGAGTATATACTCTATACGTGAGAAAATAATCTTTCCCAGGGACTCAACTTTGTTCCATTTATACCAGGACTCAATCCAGATACTTATAGATGGGAGACCTAGTGTGACACCACAAAACCATAAAGTTTTAAATATATGTGTATGTTCAAGAGTTTTAAAAAAAGAGTGTGGTTGTGCTTACGAGGACGCTCGCCTTCGGATCGGAAACGTCCTGAGTTCGAGTCCCGCTCTGAGTGGCGAATGTTTGAGTTCTTGGAAAAGGCTCTTTACTCACATTCTCTCACCGTATCCAGGTGTAAAAAGAGTACCTGGCCGTTAACAGCGTTGTCTTTTGTAATCCCCTTTGGCACATTTAGTGGATTTCGCGTTATCTTAATGTTCTAGGTTATTTTTTTTTTTTGCATTAAGTTATTTACTTTCCACGCAATCAGTTTAATAATTATGCACTATATAAGAGTTAGGGTATTTTAAACAAATGGATAAAAAAGGTTCTAAAAACTAGATCTAAAAACGGATATACAAGAAACTCAACTGATTTCACTTGAAAAATGGGTACCAATTATTATTAGTCGTGAGGGCACAAAAGTGATAGTTAGCTCTCTTCGGCCGCGCGTCATTTGAGGGGGGAAATGTGCGGGTAGAGGAGAGGAGAGGAGAGGAGAGAAAGTGAGCGAGAATGCTCGCGACAAGCCGGTCGCGTGCCCTGCGTGAGCAGCTCGTGGAACGCACCCCACATGGTGAGGGTGCTTTTGAGTGCTGTTATTATTGTGTATTGATAAACGTATTACTCCTTTCATCCATTAATTAACAGCTACTTTGAAAAGTTTATTTTTTAAAATTTAGTAATATTTTATATCTATGCGTGTCGTATAACCTTGGTGCGCTTGTCACGTGTTGATGCGTTCCACTTGAAGAAAACTTCAAAATTCCAACACGCATAAGAATGGGATATTAATTTGTTATGCTATTTCACACTTGGAATATTTTGTGCGCAATCTTGTTTTGTTAATTCTCTGGACTATAATTATCAAGACGCTTCAAAAAAGGTAAATATTCTAAACTTATAAGAAATAATTTTCAACCCATTTATTAGGTTTTTCTGTAGATTCCAATCTTGAATTTGTTTGTAAATGTTTTGCCCCTGTCGTTAATGTTTGAAAATGAAAACAAAACAATTCAAAATATGTGACCCATTGTTCCAATCTGGTAATATGTTGGGATTAACCAAATGACAAAAAGCGACTTTACAGTTAAATATGATAAATAACTTGAATTTGGAGTTTTACGCGAAAAAAATACAAAACAAACCAACCCGCCCCCCCCCCCCTAAAAACACACACATACAAAAACAAACAATCACCAAAAAACCCCAAAACAAAAACAAACAAAACAAAGTAAAACGTATACAAAGAAAAAAGAACTCCCCCGCAAAAAAAAAAAAAAAAAAAAGAAATAAAAAGACCTAACAAAATTCTTTTTTTTTTTTTTCAAAATAACACTCCATCCCCCCCCCCCCCCCCAAACCGGAAACAAACAAATAATCAAAAATAAAAACCTAACAACAGCATAAAAAAACCCCCAAAAAGCCAAACAAAATAAAACCAAACAAATAATCAAACAAAACAGCAAAACAAACAAAAGCAAAAGACCAGTACGGCCCTTTTCACGAATAAACATAAACTGAACTCTAAATAAATCCGGGGATAACATTGATTTTTCCCACCTAGAGTTCATAAAGTAAGTTAAGATAAGATAAGATGCACTTTATTTATCCACCTCTAGAAATATCGATACATTGGGAATTGCCATTGATTAATGAATAACATTTCTGAAAATAATTAAACAAATAAATTATAGTAAAAAAGGAAATACAACGACATATCCAGAAGTAAACCAAACAAACAGTTTAACAAAACTAAACATATAACCAAAAAGCTCACATAGAAAAATAAAAATAGAAAATAAAATTCCCTCTATTCGCGCCATAGCGAATTCTTTTCTCTAGGGTCTATTCCAAGGGAAGACTGGAAGTCGCAGTGCAGCGCCGAAAATTGAGCTAGAGCGGGTGATCGATCTCGGTACCTTTCGGGTACGAATCAAAGACCTTATCACTGAACCAAGCTGCCCCCCTCAAAGGGCTTTACAAAGGGTCCATGAACAACACCAACACGTAACACGTAGAACGAGACATGACGCCTGTTAGGCGATATTACAATTTTTTCCGACAGAGACAACGCTGTTAACGGCCTGGTACTCATTTTTCACCTGAGCACGGTGAGAGAATGTGAGTAAAGAGCCTTTTCCATAGAATCAACTATGCGCCTAGTGAGACTCGAACCCAAGACCTTCCGATTCAAAAGCGAGTGTCATACCACAAGACCACATCCCGACGTAACACCGTCATGAGGCGGCAGGAAAGACACACTTATAGTCACCCACCATCTCAATACGGTGTTAAGTCGGGATATCATAATTGTCAAAAAGTGACTTTACAGTATAAATTGCAAATATAAACTTAAACAGTTCGTTTCTTCCCGCTAAGAATATGCATCCACTGGATAAACAGTAGTCCTTCAGAGCCATTGGGCCCATGGAGCCGGGGGTTTATCCCGTTTTCTATAGCGTGAAACGGACAACAGCAATTGTTTGCTATCCTTTAGATAGGACCGTTACTCTATCGCAAAGTATTTTCCGCTAAATCTAATAGACTCAGCTACCCATCCGCTGACAGGGGGGTCAGAAAAAATTTCGACTGCACCCTGGATCGATCTTGGTCCCTTTGCATGTAAAGTGAGTGCTCTACCAACTGAGCTATCGGGACCCTTCTCTCAATATAAAACATATAAATAAAAATAATGTTAAAATGTTTTTAAAAAATTCCCGTTATCTATCCCAAAGAGAAATAATTTTTCTTTATGATCTATTCCTAGGAAAGACTTCAATAGCCCAGGCGTTAGCCGCAGTGCAGCGCCGCAAAGCGAGCTAAGGCTAGATGGTTGCTCAAGGCCACACAGCGCGACCGGTGGTCGAACTCGGTACCTTTCGGGTACGAAGCAAAGACCACAAAGACCCGCTGAGCCACGCTGTCCCAAATACAACCCAAGTCGTATATTATTATTGACCATAGATTTAAATTTTAGTATTTAAACTTGAGAGTACCATTTGGCATGGTTCTTTAAGGTCTGAGGTTCGATCCCCAGTCAAGGCAGACTATTTTTGGGATGGTTCTTTTTATTGTAGACAGAAGGTCTGAGGTTCGAAGACTGATTTTCTGGGATGGTTTTTTTTTTATCTTGTATTTTTCTTTCTTGCTTTGTCGGGCACCTTTTATACACACTTGTTCAGATCTTTATCTAACAAGTAGTTGCTGCTTTTTGGATATTATCCTAATCTACAAAACAGTACATGCGGCCTATTTTAACAGATCCAGATTTTCAATCTTCAATTGAACATTCGTAGAGCAATATCCATTTAACGTGCTCAAAGCACTTTACAAGTCGATAATCATCAGCAACACTTAACATGTAGGACGATACTTGATGGTTATTAGGCGATATTATAATGTCATTGCTGGATGGGCAGAGGGATATTTAGAAGATAACATAATTGAACTGAACCCTGGACTGTTTGAAGACATTTGTAGGGAGACCGCTCTACGAATTAAGCTATCAGAGACGCATAGTAAAGCGGATTTTGTGGTCAGGCGTTACAGTGTTTCATACAGTCCTTCAAAGCCATTTAGCACAAGGAGTCGGAGTTTCTCCCGGTTTCTATATCGTGAAAAGTACAATAGCAATTGCTTGCTACCCTTTGGATAGGACGCTAGATTTAACAGACCAAGCTACCCATTTCTGCTTTGTGGAATGGCAGGGGGGGGGGGGGTGAGTGGGGGGGGGGGGGGGTCGGAATAAAATCTCGACTGAAACCGGGATCAATCTTGTTCCCTTTGCGTGTTTCATATTGTTAAAAAAAATGCTGGTGAGAGCAGTCAGTGGCCGAATTGGTTACTATAACCGTAAAACTGTGACACCGGCGGGGAGTTCTTGAGTAATGCACTTTACACACATTTTCACACTCGACTCTTGGGTGAATGAGTTGAAAGGCTTTAGGCGGTGACGTATATTATAGTATGAGCGTCAGTACTAATAAATACCCAAACCCGCCAAACATACGATTTGGACTGTAATGAAATGATTTTTTTTTGTTCGTGAAGTTATAGATAGAATGCGCTTGGCCAAGGAGTTCACAACATTGCCATCCGGAAGTATAACGGACCAACACACAAACTCTGTGTAACCATGAACTTTTATAGTCTGGTTAATACAGTCTAGTGAGAACAACTCACAAACGCGGATGGCAAAAACAATAACAAAGGCCTGAGTGACGTCATCTGCATACTATCTATAGTCTGGTTAATACAGTTTAGTGAGAACAACTCACAATTGCGGATGGCAAAAACAATAACAAAGGCCTGAGTGACGTCATCTGCATACTATCTATACTCTTTCAAACACCCACTTAACTTATTACCCAAGTTGTCAACAACCCCCCCCCCCCCCTCTCCCTCCAATATACAAAAAAAAAAAAAATACAACCCAAAACCCCCCCCCCCCCCCCCCCCCAAAAAAAAAACAACAGCAATAAAACCAACAAAAAAAAAAAAAACAAACAAACGAACAAAAGAAAACAACCTCCCCCCCTCCCGAAGAAAGCCCAAAAGAAAACAACTCAAAATCAACTCATAGTGACAAATACACACTTTTAAAGATCTAAAAAAAAAACTCATGCGTAACCGACATATTTTTTTATTTGAGTCTGGCCGTTTTATTTTCTTATTTCTGAAAAACCAAGAAAAAAAAAAACCAACAAAAAACCAAAGACAGAGTGAATGGCATCAATAATGACGTTATGACGTAATATGTCAACATCCTGTCGGCCGGTAGTCCAGCCCTATAGACATCCGCTTGGAGGGCCAGATCTATTCAACTCACGTATTAAATCATTTGATTGGTATCTTTATCCATCCGCTATAGTTAGATTTAGACAGACAGACAGTCAGACGACCATTTTGGGTTACGTACGTCTGGTTTTGGCTGAAGGACAGCTGATAGATGCAGACGAGACGAAGTGTGTGTGTGTGTGTAATATTATATATATATATATATATATATATATATATATTATATATATATATATATGTTTGTGTGTGTATAACCACATATATATACACACACATCTATATATATATATATATATATATATATATATATATATATATATATATATATATATATATTATTATTATTTAAAATATTTACCACAATGTTTGAGACAGTTTGAGACAGTATCAAACACGATTCAAATAAAATATATATATATATATATATATATATATATATATATATATATATAAAATATATATATATATATATAATATATATAACATACACACACAGATATATATATATATATATATATATATATATATATATATATATATTTATATAAAAGCTCTTTGTTATTAATTTTAGACAACATGACAGCGATTAGTTCTCACTAAATTATATCAGACTATAAACGCATAACGTAAGACTCAATTTTGTGTGTTTTCATATTTAATCTGACTGGCAGATATTGTGAATATTTTACCTTAACGCATAACATGAATGATGTTACACACCCGGGATGATTTATTCAAACAATCCCTGAGGTATGTAGTTCTAACTACCGACCAAACAAAACCTTCACAGCAGCCAACGTACGGGTACTGTCGTAGTCTGACAGGACAGATGCTGTTTTCATTTTGGCCACAAAACTTAAGTCTTTTACTTAAAACTGTCGTAGTCTGAAAAAAAAATCCACCACCCCCCCCCCAAAAAAAAAAACCACGTATTTAAAAATTTGGCCAAAAAACTCGTCTTCAAATATCGATCAATTTAAATGACCCTCATTTTAGAAAAAAAAAATTTCTCAAACCTGGGACTTAAAAGGAAGACTTCGCGAAATCCCAGGTTTGAGATTTTTTGCCAAGGTGAGGGTCATTTAAATCGATCGATATTAGAACATGTTTTTTGGCGGGGGGGGGGGGGGGGGGGGGGGGTCCCAATAACTCAGTTGGTAGAGTAGCTCTACCCGCTTCATACGCAAAGGCATAATATCGATCCAGGTGCAGTCGGGATTTTTTCTGAAACCCCTCCTCCCTCTCTCTCTCTCTCCACAAAGCAGTGTTCGGATAGCTGGATCTGTTAGATGTGGCGGAAAGTACTTTGCTATCCAACGAATAGCTATCAAT
>NC_088362.1:55817567-55830067 GCF_034508935.2 Berghia stephanieae
CAAAACAGGATGATAATTACTCCTAGTGATTTTCGTAATGGCCTTTCAATGTTCATTATGAGGCTAACAAGCAAATTCATATCAATGCAATTTTATTTCTAGAATATTATTCTACACAATATAACCGTTTGTTGTTCAAACTATCAGCCTAACAATCATCATAATAATTTCACCCAATGATAAAAACCCTGGGCATTTATACAAATCTGGCCCAGACAATGTCGGAGCCAATTTGCCTCGTTAAAAAAATCTACAACAAAAAACAACAAATGGAACAAGAACAACGCATCAACAATACAATGTAATACAAAAAAGTTTAATACTATTCAGAGAGCTTTATATATATATATATATATATATATATATATATATATATATATATTTTATATATATATATATATATATTATTTCATGGTTTTTGTTTTTATAATATATATATATATATATATATATATATACATATATACTCCGAGCTATTATTCTTAGTGATTCCAGTTATGTGTGATGTTTGTCCCAGGGTGTTACCATTTATTCTTTATGAGGTCGTTATTGAGAGATAGAGGTAGATTGTTGTAGGTCTTCCTCTTTCTTTTTGTTACTTTCTCCAATAGTCCAACTCAATAAAAAAACGAAACTCAAGGTAAGTATGCACATTTAATGTCATATTTTCAAATAAATGTCAAATCCTACTAAATTTCAGGTCTGATAACCAAATTGTTATGGGCTCGTTGTTGTTATGAAAATACTCTCAAACCAACAAAAAATGTTGTTCATTACAGCAACGTTAAATCAAGTCCAATAATTGCGTTCGGTGATCAGACTTTTAAAAGTTATGTAACCGCGAAGTAGCTTTCCACTTGACTATCACTGTGAGCACTGTATCATCAAAAAAAAAAAAAAAATGAAATAAAATATTGTACAGTTATGTGGTCTTGTGGTATGACACTCGCTTTGGGATTGGAAGGCCCTGGGTTGGAGCTTCGCTCGGCGCATAGTTTAATCATTGGAAAAGGCTCCTTACTCACATTATTCTCTAACCGTACTCAGGTGTACCTGGCCGTTAACAGCGTTGTTTCTGTCGAAAAAATGTAATATCTCCTAACAGGCGTCATTATGTCTCGTCTTACATGTTAAGTGTTGCTGTTGGTCAGGAACCCCTTGTAAAGCGCTTTGAGCACGTTTAGTGGATATGCGCTATGAAAAACCTCAATTAAAAAAAATCAGTCCTGCAATAATCCTGTAGCCGCAAAGTATCTACCCACTTGACGTGCATTTTTAAAATATCACTGTGAGCATTGTAGCATCAAAAAATAAAATGAAATAAAAGTTAAAAAAAAAAGACAATTTCAACTTCCGCATCTTGAATTACTTTTCACCGATTCATTTTGTTGCCAATGCCCTTTAAAACCTCGTAGAAATCGCATCGAATCATTCAAGGTTCCGACAAACTGAAAGATGCATAACATACCTGCGAAAACTATGAAACACTAACAAGCTAAGTGGGGTTGAAACTAAACCAATATGTGATTTTCAAAATGTGAAGAGAAGATGCATGCTTGATGTAATTAACCGTAGTGGAAAATATGTTACGATGAGGAACAGACCTTGAATTGGCATTAAATAAGACAATGATGATGGGTGACGACGATGATGATGATGGTGGTGATGATAATAATAAATAAAATTCCCTTTATTCATCCCATAGGGAAAATTTTTCTCTAGGGTCTATTTCAAGGGAAGACTGGAATAACCCAGGCGTCAGTCGCAGTGCAGCGCCGCAAAGTTAACTAGGTCGAGGTGACTTGCTCAAGGCCACACAGCGTGATCGATCTCGGTATCACAGAATCAGCCTGCAGACTGCAACCCATGCAGAGTTAGACTGAGAACATTGGCAATCCCTTGCTACTGCCTTAAGCACCAGATGGCACAGACAGGATTTGAATTAAATAAAGATGAAAAGAAAAAAAAGGTTTAAAACATGCTCTTAGACAAATCAGCCAAACTCTAATGGGGTATTAGAAGAACTAATAGTAAAGAAACAATTCGGTTTCCAAGGATACCATAATCTAGCCAAGCTAGAATCCAAAGCAACAGGACCTTAGTGATCTTAGACAGAGATGACAGCTCTACGCCGCCCCCCCCCCCCCCCCCATTCTCCCTCTCCATGGAGCAAAGAAAAGAGATGGATTAAAGCTTACATGCTTTTACTACTACAATTTTAAAAAATGCTAATTCATCATCAGTTATTGATTCATTTTCAGTATTCAACTCAGAGAAGCTGATAAAACCTTTCCTTATTAAAAAAAAAAAAGTTGAGCTTTTATATAGCGCAATATCCACTAAACCCCAAAGCGCTTTACAAAGGGTCCTGACCAACAATAATACGTAATATGTACAACGCATGTAGAACGAGACATGAGGCCTGTTTGGCTATATTACAATTTTTTTCGTCAGAGACAACGCTGCTGACGGCCAGGTACTTATTTTACACCTGAGTACGGCGAGAGAATGTGAGTAAAGAGCCTTTTCCAAGGCTCGAACCCAGGACCTGCCGATCCGAAAACGAGTGTCAGACTATAAGATCACATAGCCGAACCCCCCCCCCCACCCTCCCCCATTTAGCCCTAGTATTGTAGTGTCTATACGGCAATACGATTCAATAGTCTGATGTCACGCCGCCTGGCAACGGCGGCCATCTTGGTTCTAAACAAAGAAAATCATTACTTTTTATTTTTCATGCTGGCTAGAACTTTTCATATGTCTTGTGATCAGAATGTGTAAAAGTCAAAATATGATCAAATGTATGTGTTTTTTTTCTTCTGGATACGCTTTATACTCGGCGGAGAAATATTCCATACGGGCGTCCGCCATTGTTCCTATAGTTTAGAGCCAGTGTTACTAAGTTACCATGCGTCATTAGGAAGGAAGTGACGTTACGACTGTTGAAGAGTATTGTTAGGAAATCGACATTTTATCACAGCCTCAAATACACATTTAAAGTCTGTTGTAATTTGGTCAAAAATAAGGTATTTTAAAGATCGTCTCTGTGTTTCGAAAAGACTGTTTTTTGTTTTTGTTACTATTAATAATATTCAAATAGAAGTCATTTTTACAAGCCATCATTATCCGAGAGTTTGTTTCCCCGTGTTTACTACCACTTCCAACTCCTGCCACCGTCCTGTGTGTAATTTGACGATACATGAATATCTATTTCTGTGGGGATACTTCAGAAATGTGAGATTTGTTATGGGTTTTGGTTTACCTGCGTGAGGGATCACGCATACTGGGAGATGTACAGGGGAATGTTCTTTGATGTCTTAGAAGGTATCGAAGGTTCGGTCAACAATTACCGATGTTTACCGAAACACTCATTAGGAATGAGTGATTATGAGTGGGGAGTAGCTTGTGGTTATGTCAATGAACATCTTGTAATATGGATGGGATGTACGATATATCGGGGGAAGGGTGGATGAAAAGTAGTAGTGGTTGTAGTGGTATTATTATTATTATTATTATTATTATTATTATTATTATTATTATTATTATTATTATTATTATTATTATTATTATTATTATTATTATTATTATTATTAATATTATTAGTAGTAGTAGTAGTAGTAGTAGTAGTAGTAGTAGTAGTAGTAGTAGTAGTAGTAGTAGTGTAGTAGTAGTTGTAGGAATGAGTGATTTGGAGTGGGGTGTACATTGTGGTTATGTCAATGAACATCTTGGAATATGGATGGGATGTATGATATTATATCGGGGGAAGGGTGGATGGAAAGTAGTAGTAGTAGTAGTAGTAGTAGTAGTAGTAGTAGTAGTAGTAGTAGTAGTAGTTGTAGTAGTAGTAATAGTAGTAGTAGTAGTAGTTGTTGTAGTAGTAGTAATAGTAGTAGTAGTAGTAGTAGTAGTAGTAGTAGTAGTAGTAGTAGTAGTAGTAGAAGAAGTAGTAGTAGTAATTGTTGTTGTTGTTGTTGTCGTTGTTGTAGTAATAGTAGTATAGTAGTATAGTAGTAGTAAAGTCAAAGACAGTCACTTGCTTCTTATAATTTGTTTTCCTTTCCTTACCATTAACCATACATATAGTAAACTGCTGTTTGCTGACGAAGGGTTTGTACATGAAATGTTCATTGCCTGTACTGTTCCCATCTGAAGCGTTCCCATTTTTACCTTTTCGTTAGAATCATAATAAAAATAAGCTTGACGTAACGTCATTTGCTTCTTGATTGTTTTCCTTTTCTTACCATTAATCATAAGTAATAGTAAATTGGTTTCAATAGTCTGATGTCACGTCGCCCAGCGACGGCGGCGACCTAGGTTCTAAACAAAGAAAATCGGTACTTTTTATTCTTCATGCTGGCTAGAACTTTTCATATGTCTTGTGATCAAAATGTGTAAAAGTCAAAACATGATCAGATTTATAATGTTTTTTCCCCCTCTGGATACGCTTTTATGCTCGTCGGAGAAATATTTCATAAGGGCGTCCGCCATTGTTCCGATAGTTTAGAGCCAGTTACTAAGTTACCATGAGTCATTACGAGGGAAGTGATGTTACGACTGTTGAAGCGTAGTGAGGCAATTCAACACCTCTTTCCATTTCTGAAAATGAATAGTGAATCAATATTGAATAAAAAATTCTCGGCGATGGGGGCTCGAACCCATGTCCTTACTGATACGACAACTCCGTATGGCCGTGTTAGGGACGCTATGCACTATGCAGTTGACGCCATCCACCATTCCAAAAAAAAAAAAAAAGTGATTTCAAATCTTATGTTTTACCTGAGCCCCTTCTCCCGACTTCTTGAGGTCAAGGGTTCTAGACACACACGCTCCGCGAAGTTCGTTCACAAGCCAGCAGTAATGCTAAAGCTCTACTATCAACACAGTTTCATTTCTGCGGCATAAAGAAGAGTTGAAGGTACACAAGCGTCTGCATATTACTGTGATATTTACAAAAAAAAAGTATTATTCCTAATCTTTAAAAAAGATTGAGTGGTGAATTTAGGTCAATCAAATTTACTTCCTTTGAATCAGATTATAATTTTGTATTCAAACAGTTTTCTGTTTCTATTGGGAATATCCAGAAAAATTTGTTTTAGTTTGGTGACAGTTTACCCCAGGCAGAAAATAATGCTTCAAAATACAGAGCTTAATTTAACTTAATTATACGCGTGTGTAACAATTAAATCCTTTTAAAAACTAGGACATATCTATTGAAGATATCGTTTTGCAAGAAATACGTTGAAATAATGATTGAATGACTCAATAGGATTCGATAGTCTGATGTCACGTCCGCTAGCAACCAGCAGCTTGGTTGTAAACAAAGAAAAATCGGTATTTTTTATTCTTCATGCTGGCTAGAACTTTTTCACATGTCATGTGATCGGAATGTATAAAAGACAAAACATGATCAGATTAATAATGTTTTTTTCTCCTCTAGATATACTTGTATGGTCGTCGGAGAAGTATTTCAAAAGGGCGTCCGCCATTGTTCCGATAGTTTAGAACCTGTTACTAAGCTACTATGTGTCATTACGAGGGAAATGACGTCCCGAATGTTGGACTCTATTACTGAATTAGGGCCTTTTGTTTCCTGACCGTTCGTTTGTGACGCCTCAGCTGTCTCTGTAATATTTTGTGTTAGTTTCTTCTACAATTCACACTATTTTGAAGTATGATTTAAAGTTAGATGATCTCCCTAAAAACAAAAACATCCCCCAAAATCACCCAGCCTAAGCTGGAGCTCAAACCTCAGACCTCCTGCTACGACATATGTATTTAAAGCTTTGAATTTCGTTTTTATTTTTAATCACTGGTTATTATTTATTCAAATGTTAGTGTTTATCTCCTTCCATGAATCCTTTAAAAATAGTTTCCGTAATGTTGTCTTTGAAATTTAAAAAAGTCTTTCAGAACCACCAGGCCCACGGGGCCGGAGTTTATCCCGGTTTCTATTGCGTGAAACAACAAACAATAGCAATTGTTTCTATCCTTTGGATAGGACGCTAATCTATCGCAAAGGACTTTCCGCCAAATCTAACAGACCCAGCTATCCATTCATACTGGGTGGAACTGGAGGTTAGAAAAAAAAACTCGACTTCACCCGGGATCGATCTCGGTCGGTCCCTTTGCGTGTGAAACGAGTGCTCTACCAACTGAGCTATGGGAACCCCCTGAGCTAGTTATTTCTAATCACTGCTTATTATTGATTTCAAGCTTAGTTGTGCATTTCCTTCCTTTAATCCTTTAAAAAATATTTTCCATAATGTCGTCTTTGACATAAAACAGTATGTATTTCTTTCAATCCAAGCTTCTAATCAGCGTTTCTTTTATCAATGAGAAGTTCATGTCTAGATCCATCGTGTCTCTTTATAGGTTTTCCAATGTCTAATATCTCTCTCGTCTAGGAATGAATGAATGAATGAATGAATGAATGAATGAATGAATGAATGAAGACCATTCTCCATATATATATATATATATATATATATATATATATATATATATATATATACACACACACACACACACACATACACACACACATTTTTATCTCTTGACTGTCTCTCTCGCATCTATCTGTCTATCTATCTATCTATCTATCTATCTATCTATCTATCTATCTATCTATCTATCTATCTATCTATCTATCTATCTATCTATCTATCTTCTATATCTATCTATTAATCTTTCTATCGATATCTTATATATATATATATAATATATATATATATATATATATATATATATATATATATATATGAATGTCTTTCTTTCTCAATTGTTACTTGAGTAGAAAAAAAGAATTGAAGTTACGTTGTAATATTTGAATCTTAGAAAAAATCCACCCCCAAATAAAAAAACAAAAAACAAACTAAAACAAACAAACAAACAAAAAAAAAAAAAAAAACCCCCAATGAAAACCCCCAACTTCCACCCCCACCAAAGAAAACACTGCAAAACGAAATAAAAGACAAAAGCAAAAACAAAAAAGAACAAATATAAAAAAAAAACAACCCCCAAAACTCCAAACAAAACAAATGAAACAAAGACAAAAAAAATCAAAAAATCAAAACAAAACAAAACAATAAGAAGAGAAAAATATAACAGAGCAATTAAACAACAGTCCCAATTTTTCAGAATTTTTAACAAGGCGAAGGCCGTTTTAATCGATGGACATTTGAATAACGAGTATTTTCTGGCCAGACTCTTTAATACGTGTTCTTTTTTTTTTTTAGAGGACGGCAGAGTTGTCCTTCGGGTACACAGGACCAATTGAATCCGAGTTAATCCTGATTTCTGTAATGTTAAACCGACGATAATAATTGCTTGCTAACCTTTGGATAGCACAACCGTCTATTGCTATGTATTATAAAAAAAAATAATCTCAATAGATCTAGCTACACAATCACTGCTGAGTAACAACAAGATATGAAGTGAATAGAAAAGTGCCAGAAGACAATAGAGAATAAAAAATTTTCGCGGCGGTGGTGGGGTTTGAACCTGCGACATTATTGGTACGACAACTCCGCCTGGCAAGTGAGAGCGTGGCTCTACCGTGTGAGCTATCCACGAACACACAAAATATTCGTTTCAAACTCAAAGTCATTACTAGATCCCTCTCTCACCCACTTCTTGAGACCGCCGATTCGTTCGTACACCACCATCGCGAATAATTTTGACCAGCAGTTAAGCTCAATAGCCAATATTCTCAACACAAACATATAACACAGAAACGATTGAGACATTGAGTATGCTCCGGTGTATGGGTGAATTTTTTAATTCAGAAAAGTGAGTGGAGCAGGCACTTATGTTGGTAACAACAAGATATGAAGTGAATAGAAAAGTGCCAGAAGACAATAGAGAATAAAAAATTTTCGCGGCGGTGGTGGGGTTTGAACCTGCGACCTTATTGGTACGACAACTCCGCCTGGCAGGTGAGAGCGTGGCTCTACCGTGTGAGCTATCCACGAACACACAAAATATTCGTTTCAAACTCAAAGTCATTACTAGATCCCTCTCTCACCCACTTCTTGAGACCGCCGATTCGTTCGTACACCACCATCGCGAATAATTTTGACCAGCAGTTAAGCTCAATAGCCAATATTCTCAACACAAACATATAACACAGAAACGATTGAGACATTGAGTATGCTCCGGTGTATGGGTGAATTTTTTAATTCAGAAAAGTGAGTGGAGCAGGCACTTATGTTGGTAACAACAAGATATGAAGTGAATAGAAAAGTGCCAGAAGACAATAGAGAATAAAAAATTTTGCGGCGGTGGTGGGGTTTGAACCTGCGACCTTATTGGTACGACAACTCCGCCTGGCAGGTGAGAGCGTGGCTCTACCGTGTGAGCTATCCACGAACACACAAAATATTCGTTTCAAACTCAAAGTCATTACTAGATCCCTCTCTCACCCACTTCTTGAGACCGCCGATTCGTTCGTACACCACCATCGCGAATAATTTTGACCAGCAGTTAAGCTCAATAGCCAATATTCTCAACACAAACATATAACACAGAAACGATTGAGACATTGAGTATGCTCCGGTGTATGGGGTGAATTTTTTAATTCAGAAAAGTGAGTGGAGCAGGCACTTATGTTGGTAACAACAAGATATGAAGTGAATAGAAAAGTGCCAGAAGACAATAGAGAATAAAAAATTTTTGCGGCGGTGGTGGGGTTTGAACCTGCGACCTTATTGGTACGACAACTCCGCCTGGCAGGTGAGAGCGTGGCTCTACCGTGTGAGCTATCCACGAACACACAAAATATTCGTTTCAAACTCAAAGTCATTACTAGATCCCTCTCTCACCCACTTCATGGAGGTTTGTTCGAACCACCATCGGCGTTCTGAAGGGTAGAGGAGATCCATTCAAAAACTATTAAACGAAACGATTAAATTTTGTGTGTTGGGTGATTGTTCAACGTTAAAAATGAGTCGACCGCAGGCACTTGTCGTACCAAATAAAGTGTAGGTGCCAAACCACACGGAAAATTTTTTTGCGTCTATTGTTTCCTGCGACTTTTGTATTCACAACTCCGCTTGATGTGAAGGCCGTGCCTCTACCGTGATGACTACCCAAAAGACATACCAAAATATTCGTTCAAGGTTAAAGTCATTGACTAGACCTAACTGCTGGTCAACCCCTTATGGTGGTGTGTACGAACGAATCGGCGGTCTCAAGAAGTGGGTGAGAGAGGGATCTAGTAATGACTTTGAGTTTGAAACGAATATTTTGTGTGTTCGTGGATAGCTCACACGGTAGAGCCACGCTCTCACCTGCCAGGCGGAGTTGTCGTACCAATAAGGTCGCAGGTTCAAACCCCACCACCGCCGCGAAAATTTTTTATTCTCTATTGTCTTCTGGCACTTTTCTATTCACTTCATATCTTGTTGTTACCAACATAAGTGCCTGCTCCACTCACTTTTCTGAATTAAAAAATTCACCCCATACACCGGAGCATACTCAATGTCTCAATCGTTTCTGTGTTATATGTTTGTGTTGAGAATATTGGCTATTGAGCTTAACTGCTGGTCAAAATTATTCGCGATGGTGGTGTACGAACGAATCGGCGGTCTCAAGAAGTGGGTGAGAGAGGGATCTAGTAATGACTTTGAGTTTGAAACGAATATTTTGTGTGTTCGTGGATAGCTCACACGGTAGAGCCACGCTCTCACCTGCCAGGCGGAGTTGTCGTACCAATAAGGTCGCAGGTTCAAACCCCACCACCGCCGCGAAAATTTTTTATTCTCTATTGTCTTCTGGCACTTTTCTATTCACTTCATATCTTGTTGTTACCAACATAAGTGCCTGCTCCACTCACTTTTCTGAATTAAAAAATTCACCCCATACACCGGAGCATACTCAATGTCTCAATCGTTTCTGTGTTATATGTTTGTGTTGAGAATATTGGCTATTGAGCTTAACTGCTGGTCAAAATTATTCGCGATGGTGGTGTACGAACGAATCGGCGGTCTCAAGAAGTGGGTGAGAGAGGGATCTAGTAATGACTTTGAGTTTGAAACGAATATTTTGTGTGTTCGTGGATAGCTCACACGGTAGAGCCACGCTCTCACCTGCCAGGCGGAGTTGTCGTACCAATAAGGTCGCAGGTTCAAACCCCACCACCGCCGCGAAAATTTTTTATTCTCTATTGTCTTCTGGCACTTTTCTATTCACTTCATATCTTGTTGTTACCAACATAAGTGCCTGCTCCACTCACTTTTCTGAATTAAAAAATTCACCCCATACACCGGAGCATACTCAATGTCTCAATCGTTTCTGTGTTATATGTTTGTGTTGAGAATATTGGCTATTGAGCTTAACTGCTGGTCAAAATTATTCGCGATGGTGGTGTACGAACGAATCGGCGGTCTCAAGAAGTGGGTGAGAGAGGGATCTAGTAATGACTTTGAGTTTGAAACGAATATTTTGTGTGTTCGTGGATAGCTCACACGGTAGAGCCACGCTCTCACCTGCCAGGCGGAGTTGTCGTACCAATAAGGTCGCAGGTTCAAACCCCACCACCGCCGCGAAAATTTTTTATTCTCTATTGTCTTCTGGCACTTTTCTATTCACTTCATATCTTGTTGTTACCAACATAAGTGCCTGCTCCACTCACTTTTCTGAATTAAAAAATTCACCCATACACCGGAGCATACTCAATGTCTCAATCGTTTCTGTGTTATATGTTTGTGTTGAGAATATTGGCTATTGAGCTTAACTGCTGGTCAAAATTATTCGCGATGGTGGTGTAAGAACGAATCGGCGGTCTCAAGAAGTGGGTGAGAGAGGGATCTAGTAATGACTTTGAGTTTGAAACGAATATTTTGTGTGTTCGTGGATAGCTCACACGGTAGAGCCACGCTCTCACCTGCCAGGCGGAGTTGTCGTACCAATAAGGTCGCAGGTTCAAACCCCACCACCGCCGCGAAAATTTTTTATTCTCTATTGTCTTCTGGCACTTTTCTATTCACTTCATATCTTGTTGTTACCAACATAAGTGCCTGCTCCACTCACTTTTCTGAATTAAAAAATCACTGCTGAGTGAAACTGGAGGGTCAGAAAGTACTCGAATTAAAAATGAGATCGATACCAGTAACTTTGCTTCGGAGTCGAGTTTTGTCAACCATTTCAACTATCGCCTATCTGGGCCCCAATAATGATGGTGATCACAAACAATTTTACGACCGGTCTTGTTATGGAACATGAAATTGTCCCCAATTTCAATGGGAAAGATGTATATTGATTGCTTGTTATTCTCTCTCCATTATTGATTTAATTTTTAAAGATAAATTACTGGGAACCTTTACCCTTGAGAGTTGAGGGGTGAAGCAAGTGGCATTAATTTAATTGATCACATAGACGTCCGATAGGGAGTAAAGAGAAATGGAGGGTAAATGTGGGAGAGGGAAGGAGGTGGAGGAGGAGGAGAGGAGGGGGAGTAGGAGGAGGAGGAGGAGGAGGAGGAGGAGGAGGAGGAGGAGGAGGAGGACGAGGAGTAGGAGGAAGAGGAGAAGAAAACGTGAGCTTTTATATAGCGCAATAACCACTAAACGTGCTCAAAGCGCTTTATAACCGGTCCCTGACCAAAAGCGACAAGTAACACGAAGAACGAGACATGATGTCTGTTAGGCGATATCACATATTTTTACGACAGAGACAACGCTTTTACCGGACAGGTACTCTTTTAACACCTGAGTACGGTGAGAGAATATGAGTAAAGAGTCTTTTCCAAGCACTCACCTATGCCCCGAGCGAGGCTCGAGCCCAAGATCTTCCGATCCGAAAACGAGAGTCATATCACAAAACTACGACATTATAGCCTCACTAAGAGTTCACCGTATAGATGGTATGAAGGTGGCGTCACTCAGGTCTTTGTTATTGCTTGCCATCCTCGTTTATGAGTAATCCTTACTAAACTGCATTAACCAGACAATAAACGTTCAAGAATACGCATAGTTTAGTGTGTTGGTCCGTTATACTTCCGGATGGCAATGTTGTGAGCTTTTTAGCCAAGCGCATACTATATATAAAAGGTAAAATTACCAAAATGACTCTGCTAGATAAAAATACTCCTCTATAGCCTCTAAAAACCTGGTTGGGATCTAAGTTGACCGGTATTATATTTGACCGCAGAGCATTGAAAATCGAATATATATATATACATTAGGTATTAACAATTGGGTTATTTTTCATGCTTGCATCGGCTGACTCAACGTATACCTATTTGCAGGTCTGATAGCCCAAAATGCATTGTATTAATGGAAATATGTACTCTCAAACCAATACAAACTTTGCTATTATGTTACAGTAAAATCTAAAAAGAAAGGGATTAAATAATTCGTCGTATTTTTTAGCTTTTCCACGTCATTGATTTATGTACGACGTGCACTTATTTGCAGGTCTGATAACCGAATTCCTTATGGGCTCATTGTTTTAATGGAAATCTAAAAAAAAAAAAGAATGACACAAAATGTTGCCATTAC
>NC_088362.1:55835067-55850067 GCF_034508935.2 Berghia stephanieae
CTTTCCGCCAATTCTAATAGACTCAGCTACCCATTCACTGATGGGTGGACAGTGGACAGGGGGGTCAGAAAAAAAAATCTCGACTGCTGCATCCGGGATCGATCTCGGTCCCTTTGCGTATTAAATGAGTGCTCTACCAACTGAATTATCGTACTCTGGAAAAACTCGTATTTATTGATTAATTTAAATGACCTTCGTCTTGGCAAAAACTATCAATCCTGGCACCTTGCGAGGAAGTCCCAGGTTTGAGATTTTTTCGCCAAGTTGAGAGCCATTTATTTATTAAATCGATATGATATGATTGAAGACCGAGTTTTCTGGCCAAATTGTTAAAATACCGATTTTTTTCCAGACTACAGCAGATAACCAGTTAATGTCGCACTGGGTTATCTCCCTTCTTATTTTCCTCTTCACTTTCTATCTTCAGGCCCAAATTGGTTCCATTCGCGAAGTCCCAGGTATAACAGTTTTTTTGCCAAGACGAGGGTCATTTAAATCAATCGATTTTTGAAGGACGAGTTTTCTTGCCAAATTTTTAAATATGGATTTTTCCAGAGTACGGCAGCCCTGTCTTTGAAATATTATTTTGCCAAATGAGTCCATTTGACTTGGGATGACACAGAATATTATTCAGGAACATCCCAATCTCGTCTCCATAATCTCTTTACCATAGTTCCGTCTTTGTCCCAGTCCGTTACATTACCACGACTCGTGTCACACAATAACAGCTTTAAACTCGGATGAGGACTGAACTCTAAATATTGAAACACAATATTATCCAAAGGTCACTAGCTCAACCTAACCATCTACATCAGGGAATTCATTTTATTGGCAAATGAGAGCACTGCTGTACTTTGGAAATACACATATTTCGAAGTCCCAGGTTTGAAAGTATTTGCTAAGTTGAGGGTCATTTAAATCGATCGATTGTTGAAGGACGAGTTTTCTGGCCAAATTTCTAAATATGTGTTTTTCAAGAGTACGGCAGAGCACCCTGACAAGGATTAAATTCTATGTCGTGTTTTGATATGACACTCTCCTTCGGACCGGAAGGGCCAGGGCTCAAGTCCCGCTCTGAGCGGCGCATAGTTGAATCCTTGGAAAAGACTCTTTATTCACATTCTCTCACCGTACTCAGGTGTCAAATGAGCACCTGGCCATTAACAGCGTTGTTTCTGTCGGGAAAAAAAAATGTAATATCGCTAACTGGCGTCATGGCTCGTCCTTCATTATAAGAGTTGCTGTTGTCTGGGAAACTCTTTTAAAGCGATTAGATCGCGTTTGGTGGATATTGCGCTATAACAATGCTCAAGTTTTTAAAAAATCTATGTATTAAAACACCGTTTATCTAACAACCAATACGTCAAAAATTCCACTTAACCATCTACATGTAGCAATCATTTTCTTGGCTTTAACACTAGATATCCCGAGAAGGATTCGATTCTAAATATATTAACGCCATAATATTATCTAACATACAAAATGTCACACTAGTTCCATTTAACCCTCTGCATGTGGGAATCAATTTTATTCGCACCTGACACCATTCCCGTTCCTATATTTATGTACACGTCGCTTTTTACCTTTTGGACAAGATTCTATTGCAAAGTATATCCTGCTCGATCTAAAACACTTAGCTGCCAAACCACTGGGTGAACAATGATTGGACTAGCCCTCCAGCGACTTGATGGACAGGAAGATGGGTATAGAAGCCGGGATAAGCTCCGAGTTTACGAGTTTTAAGGGTCTATAAAATATCACTGATACTGTTACGTTTTGTTTTCACCTAGAAAGACGTAGATAACAGCATTGCCAGTTAGCATTTTAATTACGCCTCAGTTGTTTCAGATTCGTTTGTAAGTTTTGTTTTTAAGTGCTTAACGGCGCTTTCAACACTATTGGGTTATTTAAAGCAACTGTTTCTGACTTTGACCAATTTTTATCCACCCAGCGCGGCCATAACTGCTATATCGTGTTAAAAATTTATAAATCCGTAATAGTTACATATTTCTTCTTCAAGAATGTTTATTTACGGTTTACTGCATAAATTCGCACTCCTATAGATAAGCTACTCCTTCTAGTTCAGCCTTTTCTTGTTCGTGCTTTCTTTCTTTCTTCTTCTTCTTCTTCTTCTTCTTCTTCTTCTTCTTCTTCTTCTTCTTCTTCTTTCTTCTTCTTCTTCTTCTTCTTCTTCTTCTCATCCTCTTCCTCCTCCTCCTCCTCCTCTCCTTTTCCACTTCTTCTTCTCCTTCCTCCTCCTCTCCTCCTCCTCCTCCTCTTCCTCCCCCTTCTTCTCCACCATCATAATCACCATAATCCCGTAACCGCAAAAAACAAAAACAAAAAACGTCTGCAACTACCAGCACCAGAATAGGACGCTGCTCTAATCAACAATTTTTTTCATTGATCAATAACCAGAATCTCG
Organism: Berghia stephanieae; assembly: GCF_034508935.2. Classification (NCBI taxonomy): domain Eukaryota; kingdom Metazoa; phylum Mollusca; class Gastropoda; order Nudibranchia; family Aeolidiidae; genus Berghia; species Berghia stephanieae. The sequence goes on from NC_088362.1 coordinate 55,837,493, forward strand.
TATTTATTTGTGCAAATCACATGCCCTTAAACCTCTGGACGGCGGGTCTCAATATATCAGTCGGCAGAGCACTCGCCTTACACACAAAGGGTCCGGAATCGAGATTTTTGTTTCTGGCCAACTGTACGCCTAATATTAACCGACGAGCTGGGACTGTTATATATATATATATATATATATATATATATATATATATAATATATATATATATATATATATATATATATATATATATAAAGGCAAATTGTGTAAATTTCAGTTTTGCTCAAAATAACACAGCCAGACTCATACATATACCCGTAGGCAACTCTCATTCCCCGTGAGTTACATTGGCTTCCTGTGGAGAAAAGAGTTTCCTATAACATTTGTATTGTTGTCTACAAATCCTTGGGCACTAACAGTCCATCCTATAATAAAGACCTTCTAAACATCTACGTCCCCAATAGAAACTTGAGGTCAAGCAATGACAAATCAATCCTTGTCAAACACAAGACCTTGAGTAAAATAGGTGAGCATTTTTGGAACTCGCTCCCATCACATATGAGATGCTCAGATTCGTTGACAGCTTTCTAATCTTGCTTAAAGTTTTATCTTTTTACGTCGTAAGTTGGCATTTAGATACAATCAGCTTGTTTTGTTGTTAAATTGAATTCATATCACTTTTCCATCAACACTTGTCTTACTATTATATGTTTTTGTTTCATATCACTGTAAAGCGCTTAGAGCCTGTGACAACGAGGTGAAGCGCTATATAAAAGCCATTTACTATTATTATTATTATTATTATTATTATTATTAATATTATTATTATTATTATTATTATTATTATTATTATTATTATTATTATTATTATTATTATTATTATTATTATTTATATTATTATTATTTATATATAAATGGGATCACTCACTGTGGCCAAAACATATGTTTCTCATATATGTATATATATAAATATATTATATAAATACATATCTATATTTATATTATATACACAGGTAGAGAACCCGAGAAATAAAAGACACTCGTCTATTTAACGTATATTATTATACTCCTGCATTGTGGACATTAATTTAGATCGAGAACGAATGATTTGAGCAATCAACGATAAAGTCGATCTGGTAATAAAGTCTGTAGATTCGCGCAGTTGAATTTGGCAACAGGGTGGCCAGATGGCAATTCCCAATGCCAAGGTCAAATTAAGGACCATTCATTATACCCTCGCAGATATTCTAAATAAACATTTGAGTCTACGGGTGATAGGATTTCCCGGAAACTTTTCTTTAAGTTTGCAAGTTACTCGTTTATCAATCTGGAAAAAAATAGTTTGATAATTTTTAGGTTTGCCAATAATTTTGTGCTCGTTGGCAAAATAATGATCATAGGCTATACGGAAGAATGGGGGAGGGAGGGGGGGGGGGAGGGGGGTCCCGATAGCTCAGCTGGTAGAGTACTCGCTTCACACACAAAGGGACGGAGATCAATCCCGGGTGCAGTCGAGATTTTTTTCTGTTCCCCTTGTCCACCCGGCAGTGATTGTTGGGTAGCTGGGTCTGTTATATCTGGCGGAAAGTACTTTGCTATATACTAGAGTCCTATCCAAATGGAAGCAAGCAATTGCTATTGTCTGTTTCACTGGGAAAAACTCCGGCTCCATTGGGCCTTATGGCTCTGAAGGACTACATACGAAGAATGCTTACCCCCACCCTATTAAAAAAAATAGAATCTATACATATTGAAATACAACGATTAGAAAGCCAGAAAAAATTACATAATAATACTCATCATCATTTATGAGCTCCTCAAGAAGTTTAGTACGCTCAGAATGACATAGACATCTGTGAATAAGTTACATACATAATGCACTCGTAACTTTCCAAATTAATAATTAGTTTCATATTCATCCCCGTGTTTTTTCAATCAATGTGGAATCCCCCAGGGTTCATACCAATCATTGTCGAGACCAATTCGGTGCTGAATGTAAACATGCAACGCCTCGCCATTTGATTAGCGTCGTGTCTTTGATCTGTTTCATTTGTAATATAATAATATATTTGTGAGACTATGTGTTTTAAGTAAAAACTTGATCTTTTATATAGCGCAATATCCACTAAACGTGCTCAAAGCGCTTTACAAAGGGTCCCCGGCCAACAGCAACACTTAACATGTAAGGCATGAGATGAAGCCAGTTAGGCGATATTAATTTTTTTTCGGCCAGAGACAATGCTGTTAATGGCCAGGTACTCATTTTCCACATGAGTACGATGAGAGAATTGAGTAAAGAGCCTTTTGCGAGGACTCAACTATGTGCCGAGCAAGGCTCGAACCCAGGACCTTCCGATCCGAATAGCCGGTCTAGTGGTTTGACACTCGTCTTCGGATCGATTCAGGGTTCTGAGAGGGGCAAAGTTGAGTCATTAGAAAAGGCTCTTTACTCACAATATCACACTGTACTCAGGTGTAAAATGAAAACATGGCTGTTAACAGCGTTGTCTCTGTCTTGAAAAAAAAAAGGAATATCGTGTGAAAGGAGTCATGTTCAAACCTACATGTTAATTGTTGCTGTTAGCTAGGAACCCTTTGTAAAGCGTTTTGAGCACGTTTAGGAAATATTTCGCTTTATAAAAGCTCGACCTTGAAATGGCATTAAATTTGTATGAATCAGGTATCAAAAACTTATTTTGAAATGAAAGTAACCAGAAATGTGAGGTACCGATAGTTCAGGTGATATGGCTCCCGCTTCACAGACAAAAGGGACTGAGATCGACCCCGAATGCAGTCGCCGTTCCTTTCTGCCCCCCCCCCCCCGCCCCAACCCACGCTTCCCTCCATCCAGCAGTGATTGTGTAGCAGAAAGCAGTTTGCGATAGTCTAGCGTCCTATCCAATGATAATAAGAAATTGCTATTTTTAGTCAAAAATATCAAACCTTGATGTTTATTGCGGAAAATTAGTAACGTTTCCTAAATTAACAATAACTAAGATTTCTTGGAGATAAAAACTAATATATTGAAATAGGATGAGAAAAAAACAAAAGCATAGAAGAAAATTAAATAAGTGAGTTTGATAAAAAATAAGTACAAAACAAAACAAAACAAAAAGAAATAATACACAAAAAAAAAAAAAAAAAAAAGATAAAAAAATCCATTCTTATTACTAGCATATTATGAATGGCCAGTCATTAATTAGTATTTTAATGTAAAAGCGGCGAGCGCTGAAAAATGTAACTTGTGTGACCCCCCCCCCCCCCCGAAAAAATATCGCCATTCTCTGCCTGCTACATTCTATCCAGTGAGTAAGAACATGTGTCAAAAGTTTTTATACCTGAGCTTTCAAGGACTCTCTACTTGCATGCATATTCGAGGAATGAATGGAGGAGAGAGGATCAGGGTTTAACTAGTTAACTGTCGAACTCTGGAAAAAAACATGTATTTTAAAAATTTGGCCAGAAAACTCGTCCTTTAATTATCGATCGATTTAATTGGCCCCCATCTTGGTATACATTCTCAAACCTGGGACTTTAATCATGAGAGATGTTTGCCAAGATGAAGGTCATTTAAATCGATCGATATTTGAAGGACGAGTTTTGTGGCCAAATTATTAAATACATGTTTGTTTATTTTAAGAGCATGGCAGTTAACTGGTTAAGACTGCCAGATTATGGCTGTGGGTATTAAATGGCTTACAAGTTTTTTCCAAAACATAACACAACCTCTACATGGGTGGCAGTCAGGGTTACTTGGTTCATAATGAGATGGAGGCAAACACTAACGGACCAAAGCGGTCATTTTCGTTTGTTATAGAACTCTGACGATGGTAGGTAAATAAATATATCGGGTGCGAGAAAAAAAAACAACCCTGAAACGTTTAGAAGCCTGCATCCGCCAAATTATTTATCATACAAGTCTGAAATTTTACCACAGTCAAACTCAATTATTAAAATTTGTGTATACACAATCTTTCAAAGAAAGTTTTTGAAAAACGTTAATTTCACAAATGTTTTAATAAACACATTGCAAAAATTACATTTTATCTAAGATTTTGGGTGTATCTGATTCTCAAATTTTAATGTAATCTTTCGATCCCTCATTTTGCTTTAAGATTGATCCGTAGCATTTTTTCCCATGATCCAATTGGTTTTCCATTGTTTTGAATAGTGAGTCGATCCCATGTATTTTGAATTGCCTCTCTTATCGCTCTATGTAAAACGTTGTACCATCTTTATAAACCATCAATGACCAAATGCTGGAGTCCATGGGATTCAAATCAGGGTTAATTGGAAGCTATTCAAATTATTAAATAAATCGAATATGATTTCTGCTCGTACTGAAAATTATGTATCATTGTAAGAAGAAAATAAACCACTTATTCCAGACCCTGTCCCGATCGGTCATTTGTTTCTCAATCAGACGCGGCCACCTTCTACATTAGTAACACTGCAGTGCAAAAACAAGACACAACTTTGGAAACTTTCGATATCGTAATTTTTTATAAGACTTTTCTATAACCGATATGGATAGCTTCTTAACCAATAAAAAATTTTTTTTATTAATCCTGGAAAAATGAACGTACGTTTTTGTTCTTGATGCTTGTAAATTTTCGAATATTTTCGGTGTCCAGATCGTACTGAAAAGAGTCGTGGTTTTTTCCGGTTGTTTTACTCGCACCCTATATATCTCTCCATTCCCCTCTCTACAAGAAAAAACAAGACAAGAAAAAAGAAAACAAAATAAAAACATACAAATAAGCAAAAGAAAACAAACGCATCAGGAAGCAACAACAACAAAATAATCAAAAAATAAAAGAGAACAAAAACAGAAATAAAAACAGAACAAGACACACATAATCAAACAAAGCAAAAAGTTGAATCCCTGGAAAAGACTCTTTACTCACATTCTCTCACCGTACTCATGTGTAAAATGAGTACCTGGCCATTAACAGCTTTGTCTCTGTCGGAAAAATAAATATTATCGCCTAAAAAGCGTCATGTCTCGTTCTTTATGGTACGTGTTGCTGTTGGTCAGGGACCCTTTGTAAAGCGCTTTGAGCACGTTTAGTGGATATTACGCGATATAAAAACTCAACTTTTTCATCTGGTACTTCTTCGTACCCATATATCTAGTAACATCACATCATTAACAACTACTACTTGTGGAACTTGTTTACGTAAATAGAATTAAATCAATATTTTTTCTCTGTCCTTTATATTATTATTATTATTATTATTATTATTATTATTATTATTATTATTATTATTATTATTATTATTATTTATTATATCATTATTATTATATATATATAATCATCATATTATTATTTATTATCATTATCATTATTATTATTATTATTATTATTATTATTATTATTATTATTATTATTATTATTATTATTAATATTGTGTTTCCCCCCTTTTTATGTCCATTATTTTTTCCCTTAGGAATGATTCATGCAATATTTTATATATAATAATCGACAAGCTGCAAAAGATATTGAAACAAAATGAAACAAATTCATTATGCTTGCTATATTTTTTTTTCTACCTCACATTCTTCTACAACAATTCGGCGAAATTATTTTTATTGTAAGGAAAGTTTATACATAGAACAGTTTAAAATTTATAACCAAAGGTACCTCCCTCAAAGGCATAAATCGCTTCCAAAATGCCATCGAGCTTTTGAGCTATATAAAGCGCAATATCCACTAAATGTGCTCAAAGCGCTTTACAAGGTGTCCCTGACCAATAGCAACATTTAACATGTAGGACGGGACATGACGCCTGTTAGGCGATATTACAATTTCTCGGACAAAGACAACGCTGTTAACGGCCAGGTACTCATTTTACACTTGATTACGGTGAGGGAATGTGAGTAAAGAGCCTTTTCCAAGGACTCAACTATGCGCCGAGCGCGAGGCTCGAATCCAGGACCTTCCTATCCGAAAGCGAGTGTCATACCACTAGACCACATAGCTGCACCATTGGCATGGAGCTCCATAAAATATGTATTCGATGAATGAGTTTTTAATTGTTATATTTTTTATTGTTTATGATGTTAATAATGCACATAAATTATGATCATATCAGGGACATTTTGACCGTAACTTTTCATTTTTCACAGGGCATAATTTAATTAAAGGCCTTTGATATAAGCAACCTTTACTACGATATATTATAATAGGCGCCTGGAGATGTCGGTGTTTGGAATAGGCGCGGTATGAATAATGGTGATGATGATGATGATGATGATGATGATGATGATGATGATGATGATGATGAAGATGATGACGATGATCATGATAATAATAATAATAATAATAATAATAATAATAATAATAATAATAATAATAATAATAATAATAATATAATAATAATAATAATAATAATAATAATAATGATAATAATGATAATAATATTAATAATAATAATAATAATAATAATAATAATAATAATAATAATAATAATAATAATAATAATAATAATAATGATAATAATAATAATAATCATAATATTAATAATAATAATTATTAATTATGTTATGTTATGTTATATTAGCAAGATACACAGCTGTTAATGTCAGCCTACATTTATTAAAATAAATAAATCAATTAATTAATGAACAAATAAAAAAAAATATTATACCTCCGTTTGCAAGTCAGTGTGAATAAGGAAAAAAAAACACAAAACAACAAAGACCTACGTAATTATTTTACACACTTTTACAACAATGCATTACACCAATTGGCGACAGATGTGTCGAAAAAGCAAACTATAAAAACTGGAAATAATGAAAGTGGATAACAAGACAATAAAACCTTCATCATCGTCATTTGAATTATTATTCATTTATTTTTCAATAAGCCTGAGGTAAATGGCTTGGCATACGCCAATAGCTGGAATTTATATGGAGAGAAAATACAACAACCCAATAGTGAAAGTAAAAAGCAATTTCCATCGTAATTATAAAACATTTGTCGGTTTTGGCTCATCTTGGTACGAAATATTTTCTGCGAATGCTTATTTTTGATTGCTCGTTATGTGAAATAAAGAACTGGGCGGTTTTTATATTATATTTATTATATAAGGTCATAAAAACTGTACAGCTCCAAGAGTCGGAATGTTTCTTGCAGATATCTTATGCCAGACTTTTGGAGATAATTTACATCAAGGAATGATCAACTTAAATAGAAACTGACGTTTCTCTGCGTATTTGTTACCCAACCGCATCAAACTGGTGTTGTACTGGGGTGAATATTCCTTCAAAGCCAATGGAACCGGAGTTTATCCCGGTTCCTATAGCGTGAAACGGATAATAGCAATTACTATCCATTGGATAGGACGCTCGTTTATCGCACAGTACTTTCCGCTAGATATAACAGACCCAGCTACCCAATCACTGGGTCAGAAAAAAAAATATCTACTACACCGGGGATCGATTTCGGTGTGAAGCTAGTGCTCTACCAACTGGACTATCGAAAATCCCACGTCGGAGGAGTGAGACTGATGCCAAAAGAATTATTTTACAGTTTAAATAATCAGAAATATGACATTTTTGTTTTATGCGCTTTACGAAACTATTTATTCCAACCAATAAAACATGAAACACGACACAATTTTTAGATTAAAAAATTAAGGAGCAGGCACAGATGAAAAGATGAAGAACTGAACAAGTGAAAAATACAATTAAAAAACCATCCCTAGTTTTGGGATGGATTATTTCTTTTATATTTATTTCTTGCTTTGTCTGACCTGGTACCTTTAATAAACACTTGTTCAGATCTTTAATTTTTAGATTGTTGACTACAAACTCAATGGCGGATCAAATTTGGTGAATAGGGAACGCTTCCGGAATACGCTTCAACAGTCGTAACATCACTTCCCTCGTAATGACGCATAGTAACTGGCTCTAAACTATCGGAACAATGGCGGACGCCCTTATGAAATATTTCTCCGACGAGCATAAAAGCGTATCCAGAGGAAAAAAAACCCATCATAAATCTGATCATGTTTTGACTTTTACACATTCTGATCACAAGACATATGAAAAGTTCTAGCCAGCATGAAGAATGAAAAGTACCAATTTTCTTTGTTTAGAACCGCCGTTGCTGAGCGACGTGACATCAGACTATTGAATCCAATTGATTTGACTTAGATGCATTACACGAGTTCGAGACCCTATAATCTGGTGTTTAAAAAAATTAGAAACTATACACTTCCGCCACGACATCATAAGTTATCGTCACATCGGCATCCCATGAAGGAATCTGGTTTTAAGGTCTTGTAAAAAGCCCTTTCTTCGTTCCACCCGTTCAATAGAAAATGATTTACAATTAGGAGGTGTTCTTGGTATGAAGAGAGTGCTCTTCCAACTGAGCTATTGGGCATCAATGACCCAATACATACATATATATATAATATATATATATATATATATATATATATATATATATATATATATATCTCATCTTGGCAAAAAATTCTCAAACCTGAGACTTCACGAAGTCCCACGATTGAGAGCTTTTTTTCCAAGGCGAGGGTCATTTAAATCAACCGATATTTTAAGGACGAATTTTCTGGCCAAATTTTAAAATATTACGGGTTTTTCCAGAGTACAACAGTATTGTCCTGAATTGTTATGTGATCCCATGCATTTTGAATTCTCTTTTAACTCTGCTTCTGTGTTGATTGTGTTATGGCCCTTATAAGCCATATTGGGCATCAATGACCAAGTCAATCCACGGGAGATATATATATATATATATATATATATATATATATATATATATATATATATATATATATATATAATGAGAGAGAGAGAGAGAGAGAGAGAGAGAGATGTATACATATATTTCATTTCTCATCTACTACAAGATATATGTCTAAAACCCCAAGTTCTAGATATTTCGTACATTATTGTGTTATCTACTATCTAGATAACATCAATAATAACCGCCCCCCCCCCCCCATCATGCCAGGGTGAGCATCAAAGATAACAAGCGAAATAAATTTCGCTCAACCACAGCAATTTGACGGGGAATGCGATATCATATAATTTTTTGGGGTGAAATTAAAAGGATAAGAAACGAAAATTAAACAACAAAAAAGATAGAAAAAAAAAAGAGATATACAGAAACCTCAGAGCGAAATAAATATTAAAAATACCTTTTGATAGAATGAAGTTCACGTCACTCGTGTCTTTGTTATTGTTTTTTTCGCCATCCGCGTTGATGAGTAATTCTCACTAAACTGTCTTAACAGGACTATAAACGTTTAAGGTTACACATAGTTTTGTGTGTTGGTCCGTTATACTTCCGGATGGCAATGGTGTGAGCTTCTTAGCCAAGCGCATACTATCTATAAAACAACGCTAATGATTCTGAACTGTGAAAGTCGTTTGCTGATTATGAGAATCTTCTTTCATTAATTATTGTTTTCATGTGATGATTAAATCGCTTTGTGGTCTTTGCGGCTATGTGGTCTTGTGGTATGACACTCGCTTTCGGATCGGAAGGTCCTGGGTTCGAGCCTCGCTCGGCGCATAGTTGTTGGATGAGTGAAGGTCGAATCTTCGCGAAGGAAATACGAGCGATCGGATGGCGATGCGATAGTAAAGTGGAATGTTTGTACCCGAAACGTCCATTGTCTGTTTTGTTCCCATACGAAGCTTTTCCATTTTCACATTCTCTCACCGTACTCAGGTGTAAAATGAGTACCTGACCGTTAACAGCGGTGTCTCTTTGTCCGAAAAAATGTATTATCGCCTAAAAGGCGTCATGTCCCGTCCTAAATGTGAAGTGTTGCTGTTGGCCAGGGACCCATTGTAAAGCGCTTTGAGCACATTTAGTAGATATGGCGCTATATAAAAGCTCATTTTTTTGTATGATTAGATAGTCAAGTAAAAAAAACTGGAAAAGTGTGTATGAAACAGTGCCAGACAAAGCAGAGAGAGAGAGAGAGAGTGAGAGAGAGAGAGAGAGAGAGAGAGAGAGAGAGAGAGAGAGAGAGAGAGAGAGAGAGAGAGAGAGAGAGAGAGAGAGAGAGAGAGAGAAACGTAAAAAAAAAAACATCCCCAGAACGTACGATTGCAGTTGAGGCAAGCTGATTTTTTGGGGATGGTTTTTTGAAATAGTATTTTTATTTCTTGCTTTGTTTGGCCCTGTTTGGTAGTCAATACGCCTTTTCATATTATTATTATTATTATTATTATTATTATTATTATTATTATTATTGTTATTATTATTATTATTATTATTATTATTATTATTATTATTATTATTATTATTATTAAAAAAAGCTCACAACATTGCCATCCGGAACTATAAAGGACCAACAAACACAACTGTGTGTAACCTTGAACGTTCATAGTCTGGTTAATCCAGTTTAGTGAGAATTACTCATAAACGCGGATGGCAAAAAACAATAACAAAGACCTGAGTGACACCAACTTCGAACTCTCTATACTCCTTTTCATATTATTATTTTACACCAGTTCCTGCTACCTAATTTATCACTTAGCAGTTCAACCCAGCTTATGGATAATAAGCTATATAAATCAATCCTCTCTTGTGAATTATGATATTCGGCAAGAGTTATATCTATCCAGAGTTATGCCTACCACTTCCGATTCTTTTGAACAAATCTCTGCCTTTATTTATTTCATATATTATAAATGATTTACTTGAAGTTATCACTCAACGTGTAAAAAATGTTTTTAATAACTTGAGCTTTTATATAAAGCAAAATCCACTTAACGTGCTCAAAGCACTTTACAAGGGGTCCCTGACCAACAGCAACACGTAACACGCAGAACGAGACATGACGCCTGTTAGGTGATAGTACATTTTTTCCTGACATAGACAACGCTGTTAACGGCAATGTACTCATTTACAGTTGAGTACGCTGAGATAATATGAGTAAATAGCCTTTTCCAAGGACTCAACGATGCGCCGAGCGAGGCTCGAACCCAGAACCATCCGATCCGAAAGCGAGTGTCATACCACTAGACAACGAAGACCCATATACTCCAATTGCACTCATCCTATTTGTATTATAACGTTTTACAAAATGACATTTACTCACTCTTGCATTGGTCTGAGAAATGGCAATTACAATTGAACAAATCAAAATGTAAGGTTCTAACTACATGTGCGGCTGTGTGGTCTAGTGGCATAACTCTCGCCTTTAGGTCGTTTTATTATTATTATTATTATTATTATTATTATTATTATTATTATTATTATTATTATTATTATTATTTTTTATTATTATTGATATTCTTCTTCTTCTTCTTCTTCTTCTTCTTCTTCTTCTTCTTCTTCTTCTTCTTCTTCTTCTTCTCTTCTTTCTTCTCATCATCATCATCATCATATCATCATCATCATCATCATCATCATCATATATTATTATTATTATTATTATTATTATTATTATTATATTATTATTATATTATTATTTATTATTATTATTATTATTATTATTATTATTATTATTATTATTATTATATTATTATTATTATTATTATTATTATTATTATTATTATTATTATTATATTATTATTATTATTATTATATTATTATATTATTATTATTATTATTATTATTATTATTATTATTATTATTATTATTATTATTATTATTTATTATTATTATTATTATTATTATTATTTATTATTTTATATTATTATATTATTATTATTATTATTATTATTATTATTATTATTATTATTATTATTATTATTATTATTATTATTATTATTATTATTATATTATTATTATTATTATCATCATTATTATATTTATCATTAATACTATTATTATTTCAAATATTATCATTGTCATCAACTATCTCGTATTACTTGTATCATTACTATCTTTACTATGATTGGCATCAATATCGTTATTGTTATTGTTATCGACATTACTATCAGACCAAGCGTTTCTCAAACATATATATATATATATATATATATATATATATATATATATATATAAAGATTATATAAAAATGTTATTAGCCGTGTGCGTATTGTACACAGAATAGAATGGACCAACAACAACAAGAAAAAGCCCAGATTCGATTGGGACCAAAAAGGCCCAGATTCGACTGGGAACCAGAAAACCCAGAGTTCTAACTTTGACACAATTATCTCTTCCATGTTTTATGGAGATATGTAACTAAACCGACGTGCACTTATTTGCAGGTCTGATAACCCAATTCCTTATGGGCTCATTGCTGTAATGGAAATCTCAAAAAATGACGCAATTGTCCATTAAAACTATGTTAAACTATCTAGATCCATAAGTGTATTTGTACTCGTGGAACTAAACGAAAACAACAACTTAAAAAGTATCATGGAAAAAAAATAAAAACTAAGAAAGGAACAAGATGATAAATTATGTAATTTCAAAAATTAAAAAAAATCTAAAGAAAAATGAAATAACAACCCACAGAAAACCCAAAAGAAAACGAAAACAAAAAATAAAATAAAACAAAACAAAACATGACAAGTGAAAGCAAAACAAAAACCAAACCCCCCCCCCCCCAAAAAAAAAAAAAAAAAAAACCCAACAAAAAAGAAAAAA
>NC_088362.1:55855067-55860067 GCF_034508935.2 Berghia stephanieae
TTTACATTGCTCGATATTTGAAGGACGAGTTTTCTGGCCAAAATTTTAAATATGGGTTTTTCCAGAGAACGGCAGAATTGCTTGTTATCCTTCGGATAGGACGCTCGTCTATCACAAAGTACTTTTCGCCAAATCTAACAGACTCAGCCCATTCACTGCTGGTTGGACAGGGGGGGGGGGATCAGAAAAAATTTATCGACTGCCCCCGGGATCGATCCTCGTCCCTTTGCGTGTGAAGCGAGTACTCTACCAACCTAGCTATAACACATAAACGGCGTCTTCAGACAGAGTTATCGGTCCATTTATTCGTAGTCGTCATGTTAAAATTAACTAGAGCATTTATATAGCGCAGTATCCACCAAACGTGCTCAAAGCGTTTTACAAGGGGTTCTAGCCAACACTTAAAATGTTGCACGAGACATGACATGACGCCTGTTAAATGATATTATAACAACGGTGTTAACGGCCAACACTCATTTTATACCTGAGTACATTGAGAACATGTGATTGGAGAGCCTTTTCTAAGGACTCCGTTATGCGCCGCTCAGAGAGGACTCGAACCCTGGACCTTCTAGTCAGAATGTGAATTTGATGCCACTAGACCACATAGCCGCAAACACCCCCCCCCCCTTCCAAGATATAAATATTTGATATAAACAGGACAAACCGGTACCCCTTACTAAAAGACACCGGTACGCGATGCTCAAACAAACGGACTAAATAAATAGTTTTGCGATCTCCTATGTGAGGGAATGTGAATGGATCGTTGGCATAATGTTAACGTTAGGCTAGAAATTCAATTAGTGGAATGATGTCCTAGCACATCTTGACACACGGAGGACCGTAAATCCTCATTTTCAATTTTCAACATGCAATCTGAATCCATACTTACAGTGCTTACACATAAACGCCGTTTTCAGAAAGAAAGAGTTATGATGATAATAATAAGATAATAAATAGCATTTCTACAGCGCATAACCATAACGATGACGTGCTCTATGCGCTTTACATTGGCATTATTACACTAAATAATACATTTGTAACAATAATCTTACAACAGACATACTGTCAATTGACACGTTATATAGATATCGGTCCATTAATGATCGTCATTTCAAAAATAACTAGAGCATTTATATAGCGCATTATCCACCAAACGTGCTCAAAGCATTTTAAAAGGGTTTCCTAGCCAACACATAAAATGTTGCACGAGACATGACGCCTGTTAGGCGATATTATAATATTTTTTTTCCGACAGAGATGCGCTATTAACGACCAATACTCATTTTAAACATGAGTACGGTGAGAGAATGTGAGTGGAGAGCCTTTTCTAAGGGCTCAGTTATTGGCCGCTCAGAGCGGACTCGAACCCTGAACCTTCTAGTCCGAAGGCGAATGTCATTCAGCAACACCACATAGCTATAAGATATAAATACTTGATATAAAAAGGAAAAACCGGTACCCCTTACTAAAAGACACCGGTATGCGATCCTCAAACAAACGGACTAAATAAATACTTTTGCGATCTCCTATGTGAGGGAATGTGAATGGATCGTTGGCATAATGTTAACGTTAGGCTAGAAATTCAATTAATGGAATGATGTCCTGACACATCTTGACACACGGAGGACCGTAAATCCTTATTTTCAACATGGAATTGTCACGATTTATATTTTGTGAAATACAGAGAGGAACAAAATAGAACAAGCATGAAAAAAAAAGAAAAAAAAAAGAAAAGGCATTAATATAAAGATAAGAAACGCACAGAATGGAATGATGGTGCTCAGAGCCTTAGGTTTCATTTACACGGTTTCATGGAGGGTTAGATGGACAATAGCAATTGCTTGCTACCCTTGGGTTAGGACGCTAGTCGCAAAGTATTTTCCGCTCGACATAACAGACTCAGCTACCCGATCTGTGCTATGTGGTGAGAATGAAAGAGAGAGAGAGAGAGAGAGAGAGAGAGAGAGAGAGAGAGAGAGAGAGAGAGAGAGAGAGAGAGGAAAAACATTTAAGTTGGCCGGTGATCGATACCGGTCCCTATGGGTATGGACCAAGCACTCTAACAATTCAACTATGGGGGCACACTAATTAATGTAACAAAAAAAGAGAGGAAATTATATTAAACGAAACAAAGATTATGAAAGGATTATTGACTAAAATGAAAAATAAAACAAAGAACAAAATAAAAAGGAACAAAATAAACAATACTACTACTACTATACTACTACTACTACTACTACTATTTACTACTACTACTACTACTACTAACTACTACAACACAACAACTACTACTACTACTACTACTACTACTAGTACTACTACTACTAGTACAACAACAACAACAACAACTACTACTACTACTACTACTACTATACTACTACTACTATACTACTACACACACTACTACTACTATTACTACTACTACTACTTCCACTACACTACTAGCACCAATCTCACACTACACCACCACCAGCAACCAACCTCACCCACTACCACCACCACCACAGCACCAACCTCATCACACTACCACCACCGCTACCACCACCACCATCCCCACACCCACCACTACACCAGCCACACCTCATCTCCCCACTCCCCACCACCAGCACCAACTTCATCACTACCACCAGCACCACCAGCACCACCAGCACCAACCTCATCACGACCACCACCACCACCATCAGCACCAACCTCATCACTACCACCACTACCACCACCAGCAGCATCAACCTCACCACCACCACCACCACCACCACCACCACATATCACCAACACCTTTATTTCATGAACCATGATTTCAAATCTTTCTCAGTTCTCTCTTCTCTCTCTTATAATATTATTACCATTTTCACGACCTTACACCTTTCAATTCCTATTGTTGCTGTTCTTGGAATCTTTCAGTTCTATTTGCTGTAAACAATACGTGGCGTTCTTTCCTTAATCAGATTACCCAATCTTCTTGGATCGATTTTCTGTCCATTTTATTTACATCCCGGAGACGTCTAATCCTAAATATTTTACGCAATGCATACCATCTCACAGACCTGTTTCTATGCAATTTATCCTATAGCCTTTGAGAAATTAGGGGAGCGGGCACCGGTATAAGATAAAGATCGGAAAAAGTGTGTATGAAACAGTGCCAGACAATGCAAAAAAGTAAAAATACAAGAAAAAACAAAACATCCTAAAAATGGAGATCTGAAGTTTGATCCTCAATCGAGGAAAATGATTTTTTGGGATGGATATTTCTTGTATTTTAATAATAATAAATGAATAATAAATTTCCTTTATTTATCCCCAAGGCGAAACTTGTCTTTAGGGTCTATTCTAATGGAAGACTGTAATAACCCAGGCGTCAGCCGTAATGCAGCGCCGGAAACTGAGCTAGGGCGAGGTGACTTGCTCAATGCCACACAGCGAGCGGCGGGCGATCAAACTCGGTGCCTTCCGGTCACGAAGCAAAGACCGTACCGCTGAGCCGCACTGCCACAAATGCGCAAAATGTAGCGTTATTATAATATTCAGTTTCTTTCACCATCGCTTTAACGTTTACAACATCTGTAGGAACCGAATTACTCACTTCCGGTTGGGTTAACAGATTAGCAGTACACGGGATCAAGTCCTTTCTTTCAGTGTAGAAAGCGAGTACACATTTCACATTGCCACTCACGCTGACATTTTTGTCGATATTTTCTAAAACAAATAATTAAAAAAAATGACTTCTTGGTTGAAATCGTGGCCAGGAAGAGTCAACCCATTGACAGACTAGGGCACGGAACTATCGCTAAGACATCTCTGTCTGATCAAGATTTGGCCAGCCCGTCAATGTTTCAATTCCTTGTTTTGATGATGTTCCCTTAGAGACTTAAGTCACACAATTTCACAAGCAGCGATCTCCTGATTGTTTAAAAAAGAAAAAGAAAAGAAAAACGAAACAAATCAAACAAAACTGGGGCTTTTATATAGCGCAATATCCACAAAATCTGCTCAAAGAGCTTTACAAACAGTCCCTGACTAACGGCAACATGTAGCATTAGAACGAGATATTTGGCGATAATAAAATTTTTCCGACAGAGACAATTCTGTTGACGGCCAGGTACTCAAAATTTTACATCTGGGTACGGTGGGAGAATGTGAATAAAGAGTCTCTTTCCAAGGGGTCAACTATGCGCCGAGCGAGGCTCGAACTCAGGACCTCCCGATCCGAAAACTAGTGTCATACAACTAGACCACATAGCCGCACGTCTTCACGTTTACAACTTCTGTAGGAACCGAATTACTCACTTCCGGTTGGGTTAACAGATTAACAGTACACGGGATCAAGTCCGTTCTTTCAGTGTTGGAAGCGAGTACACTTTTCACATTGCCACTCACGCTGACATTTTTGTCGATATTTTCTAAAACAAATAATTTAAAAAATTGACTTCTTGGTTGAAATCGTGGCCAGGAAGAGTCAACTCATTGACAGACGAGGGCACTGAACTATCGCAAAGACATCTCTGTCTGATCAAGATTTGGCCAGCCCGTCAATGTTTCAATTCCTTGTTTTGATGGTGTTCGCTGTGGGATTTACGTCACACAATTTCATATGCAGCGATATTCTTATTGTTTTAGTGTAAGTTACTATACATTCATAGAGCGGCTATGTGGTTTTGAGGTATGATACTTGATTTCGGATCGGAAGGTCCTGGGTTCGAGCCTCGCTCGGTGCATAGTTGAGTCCTTGGAGTAGGCTATTTACTCACATTCTCTCATAAAATAATACAAGAATAATCATCCCAAATAATCAGTCTTCCTCGACTGCACTGCGGCTGACGCCTGGGTTATTCCAATAATTCCTTGTAATAGACCATAAAGTCAAAGTTCCCCTTGGGGATGAATAATGGGAGTTTTAATTACTTGTTATTTATAATCCATGCAAATTGTTACAAAGCTATTGAGCCTGTTGAAATATTCTGCAATCGAAAATATTTTACATTTAATTGTTTAAACGGACG
>NC_088362.1:55865067-55880067 GCF_034508935.2 Berghia stephanieae
GTGTGTGTGTGTGTGTGTGTGTGTGAGAGAGAGAGAGAGAGAGAGGAGAGAGAGAGAGAGAGAGAGAGAGAGAGAGAGAGAGAGAGAGAAGGGGAGGAGGGCGGGGGGGGGGGGGTTAACATGATTGTTTCATTTCATATCAATCTCCATATATCACACGTTCATGAATAGGTAACAACCAAAGACACACCTTTGAAAACTCATCAATCGTCACATGTGCCAGATGGTGCTTTATGTTTAAATAGAAATAATCACATTATAAACGATGTTATGTTTCATTATTATTGTTAATCCTTAAATCATTGGCCCGTTAATCTATATGCATATTCTGTGAATTGAAATATCATTACTAATCTTCAATGTTATCATTGCAACTACAATCACCACCACCACTATCATTTTCATCATCATTACCATCATCATCATCATCATCATCATCATCATCATCATCATCACCATCATCATCATCGTCATCATCATTTCACCACCATCATCACCACCATCATCATCACCACTATCACTACCACAATTAACACCACCACCATCACCATCATCGTCATCATCATCGTCGTCATCATTTTCACTACCGTCATCATGACATCACCATCATCAAGATCATCATCATCATCATCATCATCATCATCATCATCATCATCATCATCATCATCATCATCATCATCATCATCATCATCAACACCTCCACCATCATCACCACCACAAACACCACCACCACCATCGTCATCATCGTTTCAACACGTCATCATGACACCACCGTCATCAAGACCATCATCAAACACACCAGCATCAACATAATCACAAACAACCCCACAATTTATGCTCATTTACCAATTTTACACACCTTCATTGATTCACGTTATTGGAGCGAAAGCCTTGATATTCTTCCCGGAATCTAAAAATAGAAAAAGAATAAAGAAAGGA
This sequence comes from Berghia stephanieae, assembly GCF_034508935.2. Classification (NCBI taxonomy): domain Eukaryota; kingdom Metazoa; phylum Mollusca; class Gastropoda; order Nudibranchia; family Aeolidiidae; genus Berghia; species Berghia stephanieae. Next base: position 55,866,007 of record NC_088362.1, read on the forward strand.
AACATACACAAGGAGCTTAACATTTAACCAGTTCACCGCCGCACTCTGGAAAGACAGGTTCAAAAATTTTGCCAGAAAACTCCTTTAATTATCGATCGAATTAAATGACGCCATCTTGTCAAAAACTCTCAAACCTGTGACTTCGCGAAGTTCTAGGTTTGAGAGCTTTGCCAAGATGACGGTTATTTGAGGGACAAGTTTTCTGGACCAATCTTTAAATACATGATATTCCAGAGTACGGCAGTTAATTGGATGAAATCTTGAGTTTGATTTGGGATTTTATATTGGGCAATATCCACTAAATGTGCTCAAAGCTCTTTGCAAAGGGTACCTGATCCACAGCAACACATAACATGGAGAACGAGACATGACGGCAGTTAGGCGATTTTATAATAATATTTTTTCCGACAGAGACAACACTGTTAACGGCCAAGTACCCGTTTCACACCTGAGTACGGTGAGAGAATGTGCATAAAGACCCTTTACCAAGAACTCAAATATGCGCCGAGAGAGGCCCGAACCCAGGCGATCCGAAAGCGAGGGTCATACCACAAGATCACATAGCCCTACAAATACGACAGACATTCAAATGAATCATAAAATTAAATTATTAAAAACGACTAGATTGAGAGTAAATAAAAATTTGAAATTGAATGTAAGCTTTAATTTAATAAACGAAAACAGATAATATGAACGTTTCGGGTTTCCCCTTAATCCACAAAAAGCATGAATGAAAGAAACACTACAGACGGATGAGATAATACATTATCTCATTCGTCTGTAGTGTTTCTTTAAATTCATCCTGTTTTGTAGATTAAGGGGAAACTCGAAACGTTCAAATTATCTGTTTTTGTTGATTAAATTTCACATTGTTATACTACTACTATTACTACTACTACTACTACTACTACTACTACTACTACTACTACTACTACTACTACTACTACTACTACTACCACTACTACCTACTACTACACTACTACTACTTACTACTACTACACTACTACTACTACTAATAATAATAATAATAATAATAATAATAATAATAATAATAATAATAATAATAATAATAATAATAATAATAATTATTATTATTATTATGATAATAATACACGTTTTTACAGCGCTCATTCTCGTGTAAAACACAAGCTCTGGGCACTTTACAATATAAATTATCAATTTTGAAAAAAAAAAAATAATAATAATGTTTTTTTTTTCTTTAAGCTTTGAGCAGCAACATTTACATAGATCGAGAGTAGAAAATAGCTTTTCCTGTGTTTTTTGTTTCTATTATCAATTTACTGTTTTATTCAATCACTACAAAAAAGAGAGGATATTCCCATTGACTTGAAATGCCAATAAATATAGCCGGAACCAATTTGTACTTATATGCAGGTCTGATAACCCAATTCCTTATGGGCTCATTGTTGTAATGGAAATCTCATAAAATGACGCAAAGTATTGTCCATTACAAACACGTTAAACGATAGGCCCTTTAGGGAGTTCGGATGTCAGACCTATGTAAACGTCGGCCGGAACTTTTTGACGGATCAAAATTAATGTTCTTAATACCATATTATTTATGTGGACATAATCAATCTCTTCATTTGAAATATATTATCATTATTTTAGTATGAAGACAGCATTCAGCAGGATACTTGATAATCTAACAGTTATTATTAATATCAATATTATTATTATTACTACTACTACTACTACTACTACTACTACTACTACTACTACTACTACTACTACTACTACTACTACTACTACTACTACTACTACTATTATTATTATTATTACTATTATCATCATCATCATCATCATCATCATCATCATCATCATCATCATCGTCATCACCATCACCATTGCTGACACCATGATCCCAGAGACATTACAGAGAAAGTAAGATGCACCACCCATCATGAAATGTATAATATTAATATTAGTACCCAAGGAGATTTAACGACCAAAAAACACGTCTTAAGAGCGAGACGGGTCATAATTGACGTTATCAAGATGGAACCTTGTCAGTCAGCGGTTGGAATTAGATCATCACCTCGTTGCCACCTTGATTTAAAACTTGATAGAACAGTGTTCGTGAACGTGTCTTTTACTAAAAGATACGAATCTCAAACACACATTTTATTCCTTAATATGTTGTTCACCACCGTCGTCGTCGTCGTCGTCGTCGTCGTTATCATCATCATCATCATCATCATCATCATCATCATCATCATCGTCGTCATCATCATCATCATCAGCATCATCATCATTATTATCTTCCTCCACTTCCTTCTCTTCCTCCTCCTCCTACTCATCATCATCACCATAATCGTCGTCATCATCATCATCATCATCATCATCATCATCATCATCATCATCATCATCATCATCATCAGTTAATTTGCACATGGTGGTAATGATAGTAAAACATTTCATCTTTCCTCTCTCCAATGATCACCATACTATAATTTCAAAATATCATGCTTCGGTTATGAACCATTTACAGAACGGTTTCGACTTTACTCTAACCTCTTCTCATTTATTACTGTTTTTAGGGGGGTTGGGGGGGGGGGGGTGGGTCCGATAGTTCAATTATTCTAGAGCACTCGTTCACACATAAAGCGACCAAGATCGATCCATGTTGAAATCGACTTTTTTCCAGATTCCTCTATCCACCCAGCAGTGATTGGGTAGCTGGATCTGTTAGATCTGGCGGAAAGTACAAAGAGAAAGACGAATGTCCTATCCAGATGGTAGCAAGCAATTGCTATTGTCTGTTTTCACGCTATATAAATCGGGATAAACTACGGTCCAATGAGCTCATGACTGTGAATGACTACACTATTTTTCACCTCTCTCTAGTGGAGGGTTCAACCAACTGAGCAATCTCCTTATTTTAAAAAATCATGTAAAAAATTGTTCAAAAATTAATATGTTATCACATATACTTTATTGTGTGCTCAGTAAAGCTCGAAATAGGTTAAAATAAAAACATACTGTTCTTACAATGTATATATATATATAATATATATATATAAATATATCAATATTATATATATATATATATATATATATATATATATATATATATATATATATATATTTTATATATATATATATATATATATATATATATATATATATATTAATGTTATTACCGCTCTTTCCTGCTAACTCAATGGTGTGCCGAATACAAAATCAATGTTTTTATTTACTTATTTACTTATAGCTATACCCTTGGGTCATATATTTTAAATATAAGATGCAGAGAGGATAACAAATTTTAACTCCCTACAAGCGAATTCAATCTTACTCTCATCTGACATAACATATACTACACCGTTGTCACTAAAACAGCAGTCACAGAGATGCGACTCTAGCTTCAGAAATCGGGAGTTGTATCACTGTTACTTTTTAAAGTGACAAATTATTTAGGGAGCAGACATTAGTGTAAGATAAAGATCTGAAAACTAGTGTGTATGAAACAGTGCCAGAAAAAGCAAAAAGGACAAATACAAGAGTCATTTCCATAAGTGGCTGGCTGGGTCGACGTCCACTTATTTTCAGGTCTGACAACCCAATTTCTTATGGGGTCATTGTTGTAATGGAAATCTAAAAACAATGACGCAAAATAGTATCCTTAACAATAATGTTAAACTAGGCCCACAACTGCGTTCGGATGTCAGACCTTTATATACGTACACGTCGGGCTAGGAGAAAATATTTGCACCGTATACGACAGCACAGATAGCACAATATGCACTCAACGTGCTCAAAGCGCTTTACAAGGGGTTCCTGGCCAACAGCAAAACTAAAGATGTAGGACAGGACATGACGCCTGTCAGGCGATATTACATTATTTGTTCGGACAGAGATAACGCTGTAACGGCCCGGTACTCATTTTACGCCCTGAGTATGATGAGATAATATGCATGCATTATCATCGACAAACCAAACTTCACTTATTCTTTTCTCCATCCTTTTTCTTGGTTTATAAATTCATCTTTCAATGAAATTTTATTTTTGAAATCATTAATAGCGAGGTTCACATATTTACAGGTCTAATCACCTGAGGCAATAATGGCTTCGTTTAAATATTGTTGCAATGGACAATATTTTGCGTTGGTTTGGGAGTATATTTCCATTACAACAGTGAGCCCATAACAATTTGGGTTATCAGACCTGCACATAAGTACACGTCGATCAACACCCTATCACCGTCTATCACCGTCACCCTATCGTGTCATCCCCCTTGTATTCGTTTTTCTCTGAAAGATTCTTACACCGCTCCGTCCCTATCATCATCCAAAACTCCTTCCCTCTCACTCCCCCCCCCCCCCCCCCCCCCCAATATCATCAATATGGTGACAACGTTAGTAAACACTGCGGCGCTATTAGCGATGTTATGTAAGGTACTGTATATTGATGTTATGCGTTTAGGTAAAATACTCACATACCAAAAGCTAGAGCTGTGGGTAACCTTATTTAACGTTTATAGTGTGATCAAGTAGTATGATTTGGTGAGAACTAATCACTAGCGTTGAGTGACATCAACTTCGTTCCCTCATGAAACACCTCACTCAGGTGTATGGATATCCATTATGTTTGCTTGTAAAATTCATTTTGTTCAGAAATTTGAAAGATAATAATACCATCACTGTCTGGAATGTCATAACCCTTGCATTGGTTTCTCTCTCTAAGATACTCACACCTCTCCTGTCCTATCATCATCCAACCCCCCCCCCCCCCCCCCCGTTCACTCCCTCCCCCATTTCATCAATATGGTGGCAACGTTTGTAAACACTACACTCACTATCAGCGATATAGTGTAAGGTACTTTTTATTAATGGTATGCGTTTAGGTAAAATACTCACTTCTTCCGCCAACCAAACATTCAGAAACACAGTCTGTGCGTATCCTTTAACGTTTATAGCGTGGATTAAGAATAATGATTTGGTGAGAACTAATCACTAACAAACTGTCTAAAAATAACAGCAAAGAGCTGAGTGACATCAACTTCGTCCCCTCATGAAACACCCTCACTCAGGTGTATACATTTCCATGTATACGTTTGCTTTTAAATTCATCTTCTAAAGAAATTTGAAAAATAATGATACCATCCACACATTAACACTGTCTGAAATGTCATAATCCTTGTATAGATAGTATGCGCTTGGCTCAGAAGCTCATAACATTGCCATCCGGAAGTATAACGGACCAACACACAAAACAGTGTGTATCCATGAACGTTTATAGTCGGGTTAATACAGCTTAGTGAGCATTACTCATAAACGCGGATGGCAAAAAACAATAACAAAGACCCGAGTGACGTCATCTTCGAACTATCTATTGGTTTCTCTCTTCTTTCCTGTCATGATCCAAAACTCCTTCCCTCACTACCCCCCCCCACCCCCATATCGCCACCATTCCTACTTTGGGTTGGTGATGCTGGGAAAGAAGATCTGATTTCTTCTTAGGCTTTCAAGGAATTTGGAAATTGATGAAATGGCTTGTCGGTGAAAGGAATCCGTCTTTTTTTTATATTGTTATCGTTGTTGTTTCCCTATTTGAGGGGTCGGAACATAGCCATTGTTAAGTTGGAGCCTGACACTGAAACCCAAAAAGACTGGCATTTTGGCGTCATTATTTGGTTTTTGCACCGCCTAGTGAGTTGTCATTAGTATTGCTCATGGAAACAAGTGGCCCCATTGGTTGAATAATTGAATACAACTCACGATTTGTTTTCTCTTGTGGCATTTTGACGTCATTTTTTGGTCAGTGTAATAGTTCGAAGATGACGTCACTCAGGTCTTTGTTATTGTTTTTTGCCATCCGAGTTTATGAGTAATGCTCACTGAACTGTATTAACCCGACTATAAACGTTCATGGATACACACAGTTTTGTGTCTTGGTCCGTTATACTTCCGGATGGCAATGTTATGAGCTTCTTAGCCAAGCGCATACTATCTATAAGTTAACGATGGCTTGATGGCTTCGGTCGGAAAAAAAGTTTCGACAAGTGTTAACACTCAGATATAAAAGTCTCGATAGCTCAGTTTTGCGGTTATGTGGTCAAGTGGGATGACGCTCGTTTTCGGATCGGAAGTTCTTGTGTTAGAGCCTCGCTCGGTGCATAGTTGAGTCCTTGGAAAAGGCTCCTTACTCACATTATCTCACCGTACTCAGCAGGTGTAAAATGAGTACTTGGCCGTTAACATTTTTGTCTCTGTTCGAAAAATTGTAATATCGCCTAACAGGCGTCATGTTCCGTCCAATATGTTAAGTGTTGCTGTTGGCCAGGGGGACCAATTGTCAAGCGTTTTGAGCACGTGCCCGAACAAATTTGGTTGTTTAAAAATAAAAACATGAATGACATTGACCTCTCTCTGATCGTTGTTATTGTTATTATTCCACCAAATAGGTGACTAATTATCACACGATTATCTAGATCATAATATAATCACAATTTAAGTTACACATAGTTTCTGTATTTTAGTATTTTACTTAAACACATACCATCGATCGTAAAGCCTATGCAGTTCGCTATGTTTACCAATCAATGTCATTGTTTACATTATGACGTTTGTCTGATAGGCGTTGTCCGATAAGTGTCTATGAGGCCAACATCTTTAAAACCAAGAACTCATTCCGAAAGCCAAGACTTTAGCCGACCCCTGTTGAGTGGTCGTTTAAGTTGAGAATAATCATGAGTGGGAAGAGAGAAAGGCTCACCATTTTGAAATAGTCAAGGAGAAAGTAGGAGATTATCTGGAATTCGAGTGGTTTTCCAATTGACGTCTTTTACCAATTTACAATGATTACTTGAATATTTAAAGAAGAAAAAAATCTTCAGAAAAATGGGTATAGATAGTATGCGCTTAGCTAAGAAGCTCATAACATTGACATCCGGAAGTATAACGGACCAACACACAAAACGGTGTGTATCCATGAACGTTTATAGTCGGGTTAATACAGTTCAGTCAGCATTACTCATAAACGCGGATGGCAAAAAACAATAACAAAGACCTGAGTGACGTCATCTGCATACTATCTATAGAGATAGAACAAAGTTGACGTCACTCAGGACATTTTTATTGTTTTTTTTTGCCATCCATCTTTATGAGTAATTCTCACAAAACTGTATTAGGGCTTACCCACACTCGGCATTGCAGTCCTCCGCCGTCTTCCGGATAAAGACATCGGGCACGGGCAAAATACTAGAAATAAAGAGAAGAGCCGCTATTATTATTATTATTATTATTATTATTATTATTATTATATTTATTATTATTATTATTATTATTATTATTATTATTATTATTATTATTATTATTATTATTATTATTATTATTATGATGATGATGAATGATGATGATGATGATGATGATGATGATGATGATGATGATGATGATGATGAGGTTGATGATGATGATGATTATTATTATTATTATTATTATTATTATTATTATTATTATTATTATTATTATTATTATTATTATTATTATTATTATCATCATTATTTTCGTCAACTGGGGAAACTTTGCCTAAAGGGGAAACTTTGCCACTTGAATTTTGGACCAATAAGAGATTGTTTGGTTTTGTGGCAATTATTTCCTTTGATAAAAATTCAAGTCTTTTAACGGGTACAATAACTACAATAACAAAGCTGAGATTACTCTAATTGCTCCAAATTCACATAGGCAAAGTTTCCCCTTGAGGCAAAATTACCCCAGTTGACGGTATTGTTATTATTATTGTTATTGTTATTATTATCATTATTATTATTATTATTATTATTATTATTATTTATTATTATTATTATTATTATTATTATTATTATTATTATTATTATTATTATTATTATTATTATTATTATTATCATCATTAACACTCGGCCAATCAAATTGAAGTCAAATCAAAGCACGACTCTTTAATTCTGAATAGCTTTGAATCTGAAAAAAAAAATAGTCTTCTTTCAAAATCTGACATTGGAAATAATTTGAGGTAAACGTGAGTTGACATAAACGTTTGCACAACTCAGGTATGGAACTGAACACCACCACGTTAGATCATCTCTACACCTGCTGCTTCCTTCATTTTTGTTAGGTTTGTGACAGGCATTATATTGAAATTGACGTCACTCAGCTCTTTGCGATTTTTTTAGACATTCATTTTTATCACATGAATCAGGCTATCTATAAATTTTAAGGATATACTGCACACAGTTTTTGTTTGATTGAATGTTTTAGTTGGATGGAGGATATTTTGAGTATTTGGCATAAACGCATAGCATAATTAGCCAATTGGAATACATGGAACCGACGTGTACATTTATGTTGGTCTGATAATCCAAATTATTATAGGCCTATTGTTGTAATGGATATACTCAGAAACCAACTCAAAATATTTTCCATTACAATGATATTGAAACAATCCTGTAAATGTGTTCAGTTATCCGACCTGCAAGTATGTGAACGTTGATGCCGGCCAATCGAAATGTTGGGAATTACAGGTGATTAAACAACAAAAAAAAAAAGGTGACGTACATTAATAATGTATTTCCATACGCAGGATACACAGTGTGGCTCAGCGGTAAGGTCTTTGCTTCATACCTGAAAGGTATCACGTTCGATCACCCGCCGCTGCGTTGTGTGGCCTTGAACAAGTCACCTCGTATTAGCTCAATTTAGCCTAGGTTATTCCAGTCTTCCCTTTGGAATAGACCATAGAGGCAAATGGGATGAATAAAGTAGTTTTTATTTTAAATTGTATTTTGATATGACATGAACAAGATAAGAAAATGTGAGTAAAGACTCTTTTCCAATGACTCAACTTTGCACCGCTCAAACCAATGACCTTCTGATTCGAGGGCAAGTGTCACACCACTCGACCGCCAAGGACCATCCCTTCTTGCTTTTATATATTCTATCAAAGCGCTTTACAAAGGGTGCCTGACCAACAGCAAGATTTAACATGTAGGACGGGACATGACGCCTGTTAGTCGATATTACATTGTTTGTTCAGACAGACACAACGCTGTAACGGCCAGGTACTCATTTTACATGGTGAGAGAATATATATGCATTATCATTGACAAACCAAACTTCACTTATCCTTCCCTTTATCCCCCAAGAGAATGTGTATGCTTTTATGTCTATCTCTGGTTGGGTCTGATGAAGACCGACCTGACTTGGAGCCTCTTTACTATAGAAAGTATACGCTTGGCTGAGAAGCTCACAACATTGCCATCCGGAAGTTTAACAGACCAACACACAAAACTATGTGTAACTTTGAACTTTTATAGTCTGGTTAATACAGTTTAGTGGGAATTACTCATAAACGTTGATGACAAAAACAATAACAAAGACTTGATTGACGTTATCTTCGTTCTATCTATAGTCTGGTTAATACATTTTAGTGAGAATTACTCATAAACGTGGATGGCAAAAAGCAATAACAAAGACCTGAGTGACGTCAACTTCGTACTATATATAGACAAACATCCACTGGCTTCAAGTGTAACTAACGATTGCTAATGTCCTTGTTTTTCTGAATAAAAGCTACAAATCCACCCCCCACCCCCCGGCCCCCGCCTTAGACTAACCTTAACCTTCGGTTTATTGCTGTGATTTTATCTATACTACTTGGGAGTAGGGTTGTTGTGGGAATTCACCCAATTTGCTTGTAGACCCGTGTACGAGATTTTGATGGGGTCTGCATCGCGCAGGCAATGAATCAATCGACGAGAGTGCACAATATGTCGTTAGAATAGATAGATAGACAGTAGGAAGAAAAGGAAAAATTAACTCACTCAATCCTAGAGGCTATGTGCTCTTGTGGTATGACACTCGCTTTCGGATCGGAAGTTCCTGGGTTCGAGCCTCGCTCGGCACACAGTTGAGTCCTTGGAAAAGGCTCTTTACTCACATTCTCTCATCGTACTCAGGTGTAAAATGAGTACCTGGCCGTTAACAGCGTTGTCTGTGTCCGAAAAAATTATAATATCGCCTAACAGGCGTCATGTCCCGTCCTACATGTTAAGTGTTGCTGTTGGTCGGGGACCCCCTGTAAAGCGCTTTGAGCACGTTTAGTGGATATTGCACTAGATAAAAGCTCAATTAAATTTTTGCTATTTTTCAAAATTGGAAAAAATGTCACCTATTCAAGTGTAAAATGAGTACATAACCATTAACAGCATTGTCTTTGTCAGAGGCATGTCTCGTCCACCATGTTAAGTGTTGCTCTTGGCTAGGGACCCTTTGTAAAGCACATTTAGCGGACATTGCTCTATATACAGTCAATGCTCAAGTTTATTTTCTGTTTAGAAATCAGTGTTTTAACCTACAGAATTATTTAAAAAGCTGCTAAAATTTAAAACAAATTCATTTTGTTGTTAGTTGGGTGCTCTAGCAACTTTGCTATCGGGTTGAGTAATGACATTCACATACAAAAAAAACAAAAAAAAAAAAAACAAAAAAAAACAAAACAAATAAATAAATAAAAAGAAGAAATCACGACATGCATCAATCCGTAATACGCGTACAACGGAATAATTGAATGGGTATTATGATATGCAGATGTGGCTGATTCTGATATCGTATTTTTTATGCAAACCGTTAAACCCCTGATTTTGATCCTCAACGGGGAACTTTACCAGGGAGAAAGTTATCTTGGAGATAGATAAACCCTGTATTGTAAAAACTGACAAAGAGCCAAACTCATTGTTAATCACTGTCTTTATTCCAAACTATAAAAATACATTTTAAAAATTTTGGCCAGAAAACCCGTCCTTCAAATATCGATCGATTAAAAATGACCTTCATCTTGTCAAAAACTCTCAAACCTGGGACTTCAAGGGGAGTCTCAGGTTTGAGAGTATTTGGGAAGATAAGGATAATTCTAATCGATCGATATTTGAAGGAGAAGTTTTCTGGCTAAAATTTTAAAAATGTGTTTATTTTTTTCCAGCGCTGCGTCAGTTTTCATTCATCTTTTATCTCACATTTCTTGGCTGTTTTAATCCTTCCTCGCCCCCTTAGATTTCTTCTTTGTCTCTTTCTTTATTTTAAAAAAAAGTATCTTCCTTTATAGCTTGCATCATTCTGACTATCTATCTATCTATCTATCTATCTATCTATCTATCTATCTATCTATCTATCTATCTATCTATCTATCTATCTATCTATCAATATATCTATCTATCTATCAATATATCTATCTATCTATCTGTTTGTCTACCTAGCTATGTATCCACCCGTCTATCTATCTATCTATCTATCTATCTATCTATCTATCTATCTATCTATCTATCTATCTAAATGCTCACAAGATCCCCTGCCTGACATTACATACCAACACACAAAACTTTGTGTGGCCTTGCCTTAAACGTATATATTCTGATTGATACAATTTAGTGAGAACTACTCATAAAAATGACTGGCTAAAAACAATAACAACGAGCTGAATGACGTAAATTTCGTTCCTTCTATATAGCAGTCACAACTGGTGAGCATTGACAATAGATAGTATGCAGATGACGTCACTCAGGCCTTTGTTATTGTTTTTGCCATCCGCGTTTGTGAGTTGTTCTCACTAAACTGTATAAACCAGACTAGAAAAGTTCATGGTTACACAGAATTTGTGTGTTGGTCCGTTATACTTCTGGATGGCAATGTTATGAACTCCTTGGCCAAGCGCATTCTATCTATAGCGCGTGTATTCTATTGAATCTGTACTTTAAATGGTATACTTTTGAACAGTTACCTGCCTTACTTTGGAATTACGCTTATTTTAAAATTTGTCCAGAAAACTAGTCCTTCACTTATTGATCGAATTAAATGATCCTTGAGCTTTTATATAGGGCATTATCCACTAGACGTGCTCAAAGCGCTTTAAAAAAAGTTCCCTGACCAACAGCAACACATAACATGTAGAACAAGACATGACACCTGTTAGGCGATATTATATTTTTCAGAGAGAGACAACGCTGTTAACGGCCAGGTACTCATTTTACACCTGAGTACGGTGAGAGAATGTGAATAAAGAGCCATTTGCAAGGACTCAAACTTTGCCCGAGCGATGCTCGAACCCAAGACCTTCCGATCCGAAAGCGAGCGTCATACCACACGACCACATAGTAGCCTTTCATAAAGAATGAATTTCCTAGCCAAATTTTTAAATACTTGCCTTTCCAGATTTCATCCGTTACATCAAGACATGAATTAACATATTTTACAAATGCACATTAAAAGGCGGGAATGTATCAATGATGATCGAATGAAACAAAATTTGCATTTATAACGAAAAAAAGTTTTGAAATTGATTTCAATACACATTATGTATAAGCAATGTATTCATTTCATTTTGTTTGAACACTGAGAGAATTCATTTTCACCTACGTACGCATAATATCAGGTCTGATATGCGAACACAATTATGGGCCTGCTTTAACATTGTTATAATGGATAATATTTAGCGTCGGTTTGAGAGTATTTCTATTACGACAATGAGCCTAAAACATCCTATGTATAATATGGTTGGCTATGGGTCTTGTGACATGACACTCACCTTCTGATCGAAAGGTCTTGGGTTCGAATCCCGCTCTAAGCAGCGGTGCATAGTTGAGTCCTTGGGGAAAAAAACAAAGCCTCTTTACTCACATTCTCTCACCGTACTGAGGTGCAAGAGGAGTATAACAGACTGTTAATTATAGTATCTATCCCTAACGGGCATCATGTCTTGTCCTTCATTTTCAATTTTGATGTTGGCTGAGGATCTCTTGTAAAGCGCTTGAAGCACGTTTAGTGGGTTTTGTTATCTATAAATGCTACAGTTCTTTTAAAAAGCTTTTAGCGCTGTCATGTTAAGCTGCTTTCCTTCTTATCATATAATAATGAAATGAAGAATAAAAATGTGAGAACAAGAGATATGCCGGATTAAGTCGCACATCGCCAGTTGATTTTAACCTGTCATAATGGTAAATACGTGACTTTGTTGTTTCTCTTCCAGAATAATATGTATTACTATGTGGTCTTGTGGTATGGCAGTCGCCTTCTGATCGGAAAGTTCTGAGTTCGAGTCTAGCTCTGAGTTGAGTCTTTGGAAAAGGCTCTTTACTCACATTCTTTAACCGTACTCAGCTGTAATTATATGAGTACCTGACTATTAACACCACTGTAGCTATTAGAAAAATTGTGTTATCGCATAATAGGCGTCAGGTCTCGTTCTCTATGTTAAGTTTTGCTGTTGGCTAGCTAGGAATCTCTTCTCAATCGTTTTAAACACGTTTAGTGAATATTGCACTCTATAAATTCTCCAGTTAAAAAACCCAACCTTTAAGCTCTGTAATGTTAAGCTGTTTTCTCTCTTATCATATATAATGATGAAATGAAGAATAAGAATGTGGGAACAAGAGATATGCCGGATTAAGACGCACGTCACATGGGGTTTTTAACCTGTCATAATGATAAATACGTGACTTTGTCGTGTCTCTTCCAGAATTTGTACTGCTATGTGGTCTTGTATTATGACACTCGCCTTCGGATCGGAAAGTTCTGAGTTCTAGTCTAGTGAATTGAGCCGTTGGAAAAGGCTCTTTACTCACATTCTTTAACCGTACTCAGCTGTAATTATATGAGTACTTGATTATTAACAGCACTGTAGCTGTTAGGAAAATTGTATTATCGCATAATAGGCGTCATGTCTCCTTCTCTATGTTAAGTTATGCTGTTGGCTAGCTAGGTACCTCTTATAAAGCGTTTTAAACACGTTTAGTGAATATTGCGCTCTATAAGTGCTCCGGTTAAAAAAACTCAACCTTTTAGCTCTGTAATGTTAAGCTGTTTTCTCTCTTATCTCGTAAAGATGAAATGAAGAATAAGAAAGTTAGACAAGAGATATGTGGATTAAGCCGCACATCACGTGTGGTTTTTAACCTGTCATAATGGCAAATACGTGACTTTCTTGTGTCTCTGCCAGATTGTGTGGTCTTGTGATATGGCACTGGCCTTCGGATCGGAAAGTTCTGAGTTCGAGTCTCGCTCTGCATTGAGTCAT
>NC_088362.1:55885067-55890067 GCF_034508935.2 Berghia stephanieae
ATTCTATATTTTGTTCAGAGAAATTGAGAAATGATCTCTGCAACACAATGTCAAGTTTTAATGGCTATAACTATAACATAATGAAATCAAACTAAGAAAATTGTTGGCTGCATCGTGACGGATGTGACGATGTTCCTATGGGTGGTATGGAGAGGGTTAAAGTTATAAATACGTTATATTTTTCAAAGTATTCAGTAAAGGTGACAACTGCTAGGTCTTCAGCAAATGAATTAATGGATAAGTATGTCAGGGGCATGGCTATATTGGTTGATTTGGCGCCTGGCACCGTATCCATCTTTTAAAAATGGATTACAGCATTTAAAAAATAATAGAACTGAGAAATGGTACATTCCACCTCTTACTTATTCGAGTAAGTCTTTTCTTTAATTTTTTTTCTTTCTTTTGTATTAACAAATATTATAAAGCATGTGTAAGTCATTTTCTGTTTCTAATTCTGGCACCACCCTATACTGTAAGCATGCCACGCCACTGCAGAAATCCAGTTTTGCTAGAGAAGGGTTAACGAAGGTTGGCTGAATCGAAATGCGTGCAACAATAATATTATGCAATATATTGCATATAATTATAGCTATGCATTATGCGTATAATTAATATATATGCATGTGTGTGTGTGTGTGTGTGTGTGTGTTTGCATGCGTGTGTGTATATATGTGTTTGTATGTGTGTGTAGGTGTAGGTGTGGGCTTCTGTGCATTGTCCCTGTCGTGCGCTTAAGGTTTTTAAAAAATAAAATAATGTGTACGATTATATTATTGATTTATGTTTGTTTGTGTAAGTATATAAATGTGTGTGTTCTCTGTGTATGTGTGTGTGTGTGTGTGTGTGTGTGTGATTATGAATCAGCATGCGCATTATATTTGCTTACGCATAGTATGTGCATGTTTTGTATTTGTGTATGACTCTGATGTACGTGTGTATGTGTGTGTGTAAAACAATCCCTTTATTCATCCCATAGGGGAAATTTGTCTCCAGGCTCTATTCCAAGGAAGACTGGAATAACCCAGGCGTCAGCCGCAGTGCAGCGCCGCAAATTGCGCTAGTGAGAGGTGACTTGCTTAAGGTCACACAGCGCAGCGGCGACTGGTCGAACTCGGTACTGTACCGCTGAGCCACGCTGCCCCCTGTGTGTATACGTGTCCTTATGAAAAAAAAATTGAACTTTTATATAGCGCAATATCCACTAAATGTGCTCAACGCGCTTTACAAAAGGGTCCCTGACCAACAGTAACATGTAATATGTAAGACGAGACATGACGCCTGTTAGGCGATATTATAATTTTTTCAGCCAGAGACAATGCTGTTAACGACCATATAGTCATTTCACACCTGAGTACGGTGAAAGAATGTGAGTAAGGATCTTTTCCTAAGGACTCAAACTATGCGCCGAGCGGAACTCAAACCCAGGACCTTCTGATCCGAAAGCGGGTGTCATACCACTGGACTACATAGACGCAAATGAATTCAGTGAATCAAATTGATTAAAAACTGTGCATTGAAATTCCTTTGACATAACTGTTTTATTCCTTTTTCTTTTTGGCCAGAAAAAACCCTTGCGTCAAAAGTATATTATGTGCGGCTATGTAGTCTTCTGGTATGACACCCGCTTCCGGATCGAAGGTCCTGGGTTTGAGCCTTACTCAGCGCATAGTTGAATCCCTGGAGAAGGCACTTCACTCACATTCTCTCATGTGTAAAATGAGTACCTGGCCCTTAACGATGACGTTGTCTCTGTCCGAATAAACCAAATGTAATATCGCCTAACATGCGTCATGTAACGCCCTACAAGTTACGTGTTGCTGTTGGTCAGGGACCCTTTGTAAAGCGCCTAGAGTCGTTCAGTTTATATTTCGCTATATAAAAGCTCAAGCTTTTTATTGATTCAGATTCCAAGCTCTGACAAAATAATTTCATTTCTTTTTCATTTGGGCCAGAAAACTTTAGCTTCAAAAATGGACCTATCATAATGACGTCTTAACTCTCTTCTTACCAGCTATTTTTAGAATTTCCCCCGAAAATTGACACCGACCCAGCACAAAAATAGACTTTTCTTACTCAAACAAAAAAGTGACATGTGAGCTCTACATGCATACAGCACAGTGTTTAGTATTTATTTACAGCTATAATCAAAGCATTTCTTTAACTTTTGTGATGTACAAGAGAAATCAGAATTAGAAAATTGTTGGTTACATCGTAATGAATGTGACGATTTTCCTATGGAGAGGAAATTTCAAATTGTCCAAATGGGACAGCATGGCTCAGCTGTATGGTCTTTGCTTCGTACCCGAAAGGTACCGTGTTCGACTACCCGTTCCGCCGCGCTGTGTGGCCTTGAGCAAGTCACTGAGCCATAGCTCACTTTGCAGCGCTGCACTGCAGCAATTTTGTCCGACAGAGACAACGCCGTTAACGGCCAAGTATTAAATTTACACCTGAGTGCGGTGAGAGTAAAGCACCTTTCCAAGGACTCAATCATCTGCCGCTCAAAGAAGGTCTCGAACCCTGGACCTTCTGTTCCAAAGGAGAGAGTCATACCACTAGACCACCCGCATAATTCTCATATTTACCAGTCTGTCTCTCACTGGATTAAGTGCAAACCAGCCATAAAGAGCATTTCCAAGATTCAATACATCTGCCGCTCAGAGCGGGTCTCGAACCCAGGGCCTTGAGAGAGAGAGAGAGAGAGAGAGAGAGATAGATAGATAGATAGAGAGAGAGAGAGAGAGAGAGATAGATAGATAGATAGATAGAGAGAGAGAGAGAGATAGATAGATAGATAGAGAGAGAGAGAGAGAGAGAGAGAGAGAGAGAGAAAGAGAGAAAATCATACCACTAGACCGCATAATTCTCATATTTATCAGTCTGTCTCTAATGACTAAGTGCAAAGTAAAGAGCCTTTCCAAGTACTGAATATATCTGCTGCTGAGAGCGGGTCTCGAACCCTGGACCTTCTGTTCCAAAGGTGGGAGTCAAACCACTAGACCACATAGCCGTGGAATTCCATATTCACCAGTCTGTCTCTAAGTTCATTAACTGGAAACCAGCCATGACCTATTGTCTGCTAACTCGCTTAGCGCTAGAGACACCAGCTCGAACGTTTTCGACTACCAAATTGCATTATGTGAAGCCCCTTTGCGCTTAGTTAAATTCTAAATGAATAATTTGTATAAGTGTTGTTGACATACACGCTCGTTGTAAAATAAGAGACAAGGAATAATTCAGGTAACACGCTCGACTGCGGCTGCTATTGTGATAAGATGTTTTGAACAAGGCATAACATAACGTTTGTTGCGATTGGAGTCTAACGGGACTTAATTGTATTTAAACAATAAATAACAAACAGAATCGACAGACAATACATATCATTGTATACTGCCGTACCTTAAAAACAAAATACACCCCCCCCCCCGCCCCCCAGCAGCGCGTTTGTAAAAAAAAAAAAGAATTTGGTCATAAAATAGAATAGACAAATAAAAAAACAGAAACAAAACAAAAACAAAAAAAAAACAAACAGAAAAAAACAACAAATAAACAAAAACAAAAACAAAAATCAACACCAAATAAAAGAAAAACAAACAAAAATCCCAACACACACTAAAAAAAATACAGCAGCACGTTTGTAAAAAAGAAATTTGGCCAGAAAACTTGCCCTTCAAAAATCGATCGATTAAATTGACGCTCATCTTGTCAACAGATTCGAATCGCGGACTTTAGTGCGGCTATGTGGTCTTGTGGAATGACACTCGCTTTCCGATAGGAAGGTCCTGGGTTCGAGCCTCGCATGGCGCATAGTTGAGTTCATGGAAAAGGTTCTTTACTCAGATTCTCTCAGCGTACTCAGATGTAAAATGAGTACCTGGCCGATGGCAGGGGTTTCTCTGTCGGACAAAAAAAATGTGATATCGCTTAACAGGCATTATGTCCCGTCCTATATGTTAAGTGTTGCTGTTGGCCAGAAACCCCTTGTAAAGCGCTTTGAGCACTTTTGTTGATATTGCGCGTGGCTCAGCGTGGTCTTTGCTTCGTAACGAAAAGTACCGAATTCGATCTCCCGCTGATGCTGTGTATGGCCTTGAGCAAGTCACCTCGTCCTAGCTCAATTTGCGGCGCTGTACTGCGGCTGACGCCTGGATTATTCCCTTTGAATAGACCCTAGATAAAAATTTCCCCTATGGGATAAATGAAGGAATTAAAAAAAAAATTATTTTCTCCGCTCTCTATTTTAAATCAACTCAGGTGTAAAATGAGTACCTGGCCGTTAACAACGTTGTCTCTGTCGCAAAAAGAATTGTAATGTCGCCTAACATGTGTCATGTCTCGTTCTACATGTTACGTAATGCTGTTGGTTAGGCACCGTTTGTAAAGTCCTTTGTGCACGTTTAGTGGATATTGCGCTATATAAAAGTTCAAGTGCTTTTTATTTAAAAATAAAAAGTTTTTTCGAAGTTTAAGAAGAAAAAAGAACAACTCTTCATTGAAGTAAATAATCTTAATTCAAATATTATGAGTTATGACTTCAATTCAATGCAGCTATGTGGTCTTGTGGTATGACACTCGCTTTCGGATCGGAAGGTCCTCGGTTCCAGCCTCGCTCGGCGCATAGTTGAGTCCTTGGAAATGGCTCTTTACTCACATTATCTCACCGTATTCAGGTGTAAAATGAGTACCTGGCCGTTAACAGCGTTGTCTCTGTCGGAAAGAAAATTGTAATATCGCCTAGTAGGCGTCTCGTTCATTATGTTACGTGTTGCTGTTGGTCAGGGACCCTTTGTAAAGCGCTTTGAGCACGTTTAGTGGATATTGCGCTATATAAATGCTCTAATTTAAATACTCTACTTTAATCATGAGGTTGAAAAACAATAGTCCCTCGGAGCCGAAGTTTATCCCGGTTTCTATAGCGTGAAACAGACATAAGTAATTTCTTGTTACCCTTTGTATAGGACACTAATATATCACAAAGTACTTTTTGCAACATCTAAGAG
>NC_088362.1:55897567-55900067 GCF_034508935.2 Berghia stephanieae
TGACGTCATCTTCGTTCTATCTATATTTTTGTAATATCTGAACACGCCTCACTTCCAGATAGACTGACATTGGATGGTGGGGGATCGACGTGAACATATATTATGCAGGTCTGACATCCAAACTTAATAATGGGCCCAGTTTAACATTTCTGAAATGGACAATATTTTGCGTCGTATTAATTTTTTTTTTTTTTTTAGATTTCCATTACAACAATGAGCCCACAATAAATTGTGTAATCAGACCTGCAAAATATGTCCACGTCGGTGGCGATCTATATTTGAAATTAATATTTGATATCACAACCCCCCCCCCCCCCCAAAAAAAAAAAAAAAAAAAAACAAAAAAAAAAGAACAAAAAAAAAACAAAACAAAAAACAAAACAAAACAAACAAACAAAAAGCAAACAACAAGAACTGGAACAAGTGTTAGTTAAATACTTGTGAGTTTTCAAATTATGTCTCGTATTGTAAGTAGCTATCTGTATAAAATATCACAGTAAATACTTCAAAAGTATTAGAAACCGAAAATGAATGCTGTGTAAATATTGCGATTAATTAGAACGACGATGAAATTGGAGATGATGAGGGGTGAGTGTCGTGTGAGTGAAACATTCCGTGTTGTGAACAGTATTGGGAATTTCATTGAAAGCTTTTGAAATGAAAATAATACACACCAATGTTTGATTTCTGAAAAATCTTCTTGGGATGAAAAGATGAGGAGGAAATCGTCGGTCAGGAGAAAGAAAGGATTTGGTATGAATACATATAATATGAAGAAATCAAAAGAAGTATAGATACTATGCGCTTGGCTAAGAAGCTCATAACATTGCCATCCGGAAGTATAACGGACCAACACACAAATCTGTGTGTATCCATGAACATTTATAGTCGGGTAAATACAGTTCAGTGAGCATTACTCATAAACGCGGATGGCAAAAAACAATAACAAAGACATGAGCGACGTCATCTTCGAACTATCTATAGGTTGATACAACCGCAAGGGATACAAATAATATATATATATATATATATATATATATATATATATATATATATATATATATTATATAGAGAGAGAGGAGAGAGAGAGAGAGAGAGAGAGAGAAGAGAGAGAGAGAGAGAGAGAGAGGAGAGGGAGAGGGGGGGGGGGGGGGAGAGAGAGAGAGAGAGAGAGAGAGAGAGCAATGCTCGCGTTGAAATTGGGGTCAAAAATTATTATAGGGCCCTATGTAAATCACAGTCTGTCTGTCCCTATTATTACGTGATATTTTTTCTTCTTCTGGAAATAGATAATAAATATTTTCTCCGCCTCGTTCCCAGCCAGGATACTTGAGACGGCCAGGCCAGTGTATACTTTATGGTATATTTCCACCAAACTCTGAAAAGAAAAACAAACACGTATTGGAAATTTTGGCCAGAAATTCGTCCTTCAAATTATACCGATCAATTAGAATGACCCTCATCATGGCAAAATCTCTTAAACCTGGGACTTGCGAAGTCCGAGGTTTTAGAGGGTTTTTTTTCCCAAGATGAGGGTTATTTTAATCGATCGATATTTGAAGGACGAGTTTTCTGGCCAAAATTTAAAATACGTGTTTTATCTGGTAGATTTGTCTTTCTTACTTCTATCGTACTCTTATATAAAACGCACATTTTGCCATTTATCCACATTTTACCTTTTTAAAACTCAAGGTTTTATATAGCACGAGTCCCGATAGCTCACTTGGTAAAGCACTCGCTTCACACGCAAAGGGTGTGTGATCTATCCTGAATTTTTTCTCCTTCTAATTCCCCTGCTACCCAACAGTGATTAGGTAGATGAGTCTGTTAGATAAGGCACAAATTACTAGCGTCGTATCCAAAAGGTAGCAAGCAACTGCTATTATCTGTTTTGCGATGTAGAAACGGAATAAACTCCAAAAGGACTACTATAGCGTAATATTTACTTAATGTGTTCAAAGCGTTTTACAAAGGGTCCCTAAACAGCAACATTTGATGTGTAGGACATAACACGTCGCTTGCAAGAACCTTTTACAATATTTTATTTTTCGACAGCACCAACACTGTTTCCGAACAAATACTCATTTTATAACTTAGTGCGGTGAGAATGTGAGTAAAATGCCTTTTCCAAGGATCAACTTTGCGCCACATAGGACATGAATCGAACCAGAGACTTTTCAGTCTGAAGGAGAGTATCCTACTACTTTGATGAACATTACCTCATTCGACTCAGGTCTGGGTTAGGCACAGGTTATGATCAATGACGGATATAACAAGAGTGGTTGGGCAAAATGGGTACTAACAGACGACTTGTTGTTTATGAATGGATGTTGTGTATCCTAAGGATATAAATAAAGCACTTGAAATGTCAAAAATATCAGAATTAAGACTTATTGATAAGAGGTGAAGGTCACCTTAATATTGTGCCTATGTGGTCTTGTGATATGACGCTCGCCTTCAGACCTGAAGGTCAAGTGTTTGAGACCCGCTCTGAGCAGCG